>NC_037678.1:89901526-89913907 GCF_003255815.1 Theropithecus gelada | reverse complement strand
TTTTTTTTTTTTGAGACGGAGTCTTGCTCTGTTGCCCAGGCTGGAGTACAGTGGCCGGATCTCAGCTCACTGCAAGCTCCGCCTCCCGGATTCAGGCCATTCTCCTGCCTCAGCCTCCCGAGTAGCTGGGACTACAGGCGCCCGCCGCCTCACCCGGCTAGTTTTTTGTATTTTTTAGTAGAGACGGGGTTTCACCATTTTAGCCAGGATGGTCTCGATCTCCTGACCTCGTGATCCGCCCGTCTCGGCCTCCCAAAGTGCTGGGATTACAGGCTTGAGCCACCGCGCCCGGCCTGGACTGGCTTCTTTTACTTAGCAATATGCATTTAAGATTTACTCATATCTTTTCATGACAGCTTATTTCTTTTTATAACTGAATAATATTCTGGTTTATCCATTCACCTATTGAACAATACCTTGGTTGCTTTTGATTATGAATAAAGCTGCTGATTGCAAATAAAGCTGCTATAAATATTCATGTAGTTATGTGGACATAAGTTTTCAAATCAGTTGGGTAAATACTTAAGAGCTTGACCTTTGGACGATGTGGTAAAGCTGTGTTTAGTTTTGTAAAAAACTGCCCAGCTTTTTTACAAAGGGGCTGTACCATTTTGCATTCTTAGCAATGTATGAGTGTTCGTCTTGGTTTGTATCTTGTCAGCATATGGTATTACCAATTTTTAGGTTTCAGCTATTCTAATAGGTATGTAGGGGCATCTTACTACACTAAATTTTATTTTAATTTGCAGTTCTCTAATGAAAAATAATGTAGAGCATCTTTTCATATGCTTATCTGCCATCTGTGTATCTTCTTTGGTGAGGTTCAGATCTTTTGCTCATTTTTAGTTGTATTATTTGTTTTCTTTGTTTTTTGTTTGTTTGTTTTGAGAAGGAGTTTCGCTTTTGTTGCCCAGGCTGGAGTGCAGTGGTGCAATCTCAGCTCACTGCAACCTCTGCCTCCTGGGTTCAAGCAATTCTCCTGCCTCAGCCTCCCAAGTAGCTGGGATTACAGACATGTGCCACCACGCCTGGATAATTTTGTATTTTTAGTAGAGACAGGGTTTCACCATGTTGGTCAGGCTGGTCTTGAACTCCTGACCTCAGCTGATCCACCTGCCTTGGGCTCCCAAAGTGTTGTTTTCTTATTGTTGAATTTTGGGAGTTCTTTGTATATTTTGGAGACAAGTGCTTTATCAAATATGTGATTTGCAAATATCTTTTAGTATGTAACTTGTCTTTTCATTCTCTTAGCAACGTCTTACAAAGCTGAGGTTTTCAAAAAATTTTGATAAACTCCAACTTATCAACATTTTCTTTCATAGGCTACTATTGGAGTTGTAGTCCAACAATTCATTAATAAAGCCAAGGTCATGTAGATTTTCTATGTTTTCTGCTAAAAGTTTTATAGTTTTGCACTTTACACTTAGATCTAAGATTATTTTAACGCTTAAAAGGACACGGAAGTTCAGCAACGGATGAATGAACAAAAGGTGATATACATCTGTACAATGGAATTTTAATTGGCAATAAGAAGGAATGAAGTACAATATGGATAAACCTTGAAAACATCATGTTAAGTCAAAGTAGTCATACATAAAAGACTACATCTTCTATTATTAAATAGGCAAATCTATAATAAAGACAGAAAATAAACTATTCGTTGTTAGGGACTGTGGAAAGAGAGGCTGGGAAATAAATACTAGTGGCCACATTTGGGGGTGACGAAAATGTTCTAAAATTAGGACACTGGTGATGGCTGCACAACTCTAAGATTATAGTAAAAACCAGTGACTGTAAATCCAAAGATTTTACACTTTAAAAGGATGAATGAACTCTGTGGTATGAATGATGATTTATATTTCAGCAAAGCTATTATTAAACATAAAAATGTAGAAGGAAGACTGGCAAAATGAGGCTAGGTGATGGATACACAGGGATTTATTATATGATTTTTTCTACCTTTATGTATATTTGAAATTATCCATTAAACAATGTGGAAGGGAAATGTTATTCTAAATGAGAAGTGGTACAGCATAAATATTTGATAAATAAAATCACTAATAAGCATCAAATTCTTATAACTGATGTTACAGTTCTTACAATTCTTGTTTTATTCAAAAATAAAAACTTGAAGCAACATATGTAAGTAGATATTTGAGGAAAGGTCTACTCACTACCACAGACTTAACAGCTTGAAAATTATAAAATTTGAATTATAGCTTTAATTCTTATGAAATGTGTATTGAAGCAAACTTTATTCTAGGGGAATCTCAGCTCCTCTGATGTCTAAATCAGTGAGATTAGGGGCAGATGTCCCTGAGGGAGCCAGCTCTGGAGCAGGAGTGGGACAGGATGAGGAGCAGGAAAAACACACGTGTACTAGAAAAGAAGCTCCACCAAGGCACGGATCTTTCTACGACTTGTTCATTAATGTATCCCAACCACTCAGAACAGTGTCTGGCACACAGAAAATACTCTTTGTTGAATGAGAAAGTTAATATGTTGGGATAAAGTAAATTATCCTACACACCACAAAATCTAGGAAAAATGTTCACAGTTCCAAAGATTCTTCACTGAAGACAGTGAAGTAGTTTTAGATCTTTGAGTGGGTGAGATACCAAGAACTAACTGTGTAGGGACAAGTCTAAGCAGTATCTCCAAACCAATCCAACATGAGCTAAATTTTTAAGTCTTTTTGGACCAGCTGTTCTAAATCATGACATAACTTCAAGAATTCAAACTTGAAGCAACATATGTAAGTGGATATTTGAGGAAAGGACTACTCACTGCCACAGACTTAACAGCTTTGATAAGCTTTTTACTTTCCAAATTCTTCAGGATTTTGTTGATTTCTGTTAATGGCAAATTACTTTTATAGCGGATATCTCTGCTCCATATTCCTATGAGAAAGTAAAGTAAAATAAATTGAGCTATGTTTTCATGGATTTTTAATTTTATTCCTCTAACTCGTATCTCATTCCAAAGCTAGCGGTATAAAGCTAATGGTAAAAATGAAATGACTTAGAGGTAAGAACCTTGGCTAAAGTAGCAAAAGTATGCCAAACAATAAGTCTAATGCTTTATAAGATTTATTATAATGACTTATAATTTCTAACCAGAAATTTCTTGGAATCCAGTGTGGCACACTTTTAAAAATTTTATGGAAAGGGCCGGGCATGGTGGCTCATGCCTGTAATCCCAGCAATTAGGGAGGCCGAGGCAAGTGGATCACTTGAGCTCAGGAGTTTGAGACCAGCCTGGCCAACATGGTGAAACTCTGTCCCTACTAAAAATACAAAAATAATTAGTTGGGGCTGGTGGCGTGCACCTTGTACTCCTAGCTACTTGGGAGGCTGAGGCACGAGAATCGTTTGAACCCGGGAGGTGGAGATTGCAGTGAGCCGAGGTCACGCCATTGCACTCCAGTCTGGGCAACAGAGTGAGACTCTGTCTCAAAAAACCAAACAAAAAAAATTATGAAAAGGACATTTTTATAATGGAAGGAAAAATCATGGCTGCAACAGAATTAACTTATATCATCTGTACCCTTAATTCTGTTTTCTGATATTTTCATTTTAGATTGTAAATGTGAAATACAAACTTAAATTTGGGTCAAGGTCAACTGCCATCCTCAAGTGGGACAAAAACACTCTTTAGATGAGTGTCCGCACGCATGTAATCCATTATTTATACAACATTGTATTTGTGAGATGGAAAAATGAAGCCTAGGGTTCTTATGCCTGCTAAAAGCCCTGTGTGAGAAGCAATGATTTCTTTTTCAAAGAAGGAAATAAGTGTTATATATGAAAAGGGAATGTATATAAACATTTTGCTTTATTTTCTTCCCAATGTAGTGGCATAATGAGACAGGAAGATTTAAAAAATATGCAGAATGGCCTTCTCATAGGACTATTTTTAAAAATGCTAATTTTAATAAATATAAGAATTAGTTATATAATTTCAGATTACATCTCAATTTTTCAAGCTACTATCAATGACTCAAATAGATCCTAAATTATTGTAATTGAGGATTGCAATCTAGATACAGTTCTTCAAGGGGGGTAGAAGAGGAACTATAGCACAGAAGGACATCCATTAAGACACTGCTACACGACACTGGCTTTCCTTTTGCTCCTTGCAAAAACGAGAGGTGTCAGCATCCACAATTTATAGATAAGATGAAGAAACTGAAGATTACAAAGTTTAAGTAACTTGTCCATGGTCATATAGCTAGAAGGTACAGATTTTTTTAAAAAAAACTTAAATTAGATTTATTTTGAATAGATAATACATTCATGTGACTCAGAATTCAGAAGTCTTTTTCCATCCCTGGCCACAGCCCTCTAGTTCTTGTCTCTTTCAAGGCAGCAACGGCCTTACTCTTGGGTGTCCTTCAAGCACATGCATGTTATATTTGTATGTTCTATTCCCTTCCTCAGCATACTCTGTTCACCGAGCTCTACCCTGGGAAGCTGAGATCTGGGTCCCTATATTTGGCTCCAAAGACAGTGTTTTTTTCTGCTTCATCCTTCACATGCTTACCTTTATTTCCTGCATCCTCTATGATTTGATATACTAGTTTTTCTTGGTTATCTGACCCCTTCATTTTACTGCAGGGGAATAAAGTAAAATTAATAAGGTAAAGACTATAGGATAATCTAATAATCTACATCACTACTTAAAATTAACAGACAAGGTCACCACAGTGACATATTTACCAAAAGAAAGGCTTACCTTAAAAAGAATGAGACAGAGCTGTGTGTACCAACATGAAAAGATGTCCAAGATATAGTAAGTGAAAAAAACAAGTTGCAAAACAGAATGGATAGCATGATTCCATTTTTGTTAAAAAAAAAAAAACAAAGAAAGATTATATATAAATATATAATCATCTATGTGTATTTATATATAGCCAGAAGAAAGGATATATACTAAATTATTAAGAGCAGCTACCTCTGGGAAATGGAATATATCATAGGAGGTGGGGATGATACACAGGACAGGTTTATGTAATTTTGTATTAGCTTTATTCCCAACACATACATTATTTTTGCAATAATAAAAATTTTCTTAAAATTAAAAAAACTAGTACTTACCCAGCATTCTGAGAGTCCTTTATTCTATATAAAAGGCCTGTATTGCTCCTTAAGAGATCCAACTGACCCTAGTTTTTAAGACAGTAGAAAACAGGAGTCAATTATTTTGGAGATATGTCAAATGACAAATGCTGATACATTATTTAACATTCTTAATTTTTCAAAACCTGCTCTTTAATCTCAAAATTTTTCAAAATATCAATATTAACAATTTCCTGTATGCTAGATCTTGGCTTGGTTATATGACCAATGCATAAAGAATTTTTAAAAAGCAGCTTGAGAATAAAAATCTATATTCAAAATCAAATAAATCCAAATTACATATATAAAATAAATACAGTAAAATATAATTTATATAAATAAAAAGTTTAAATAAAGACTAAATAGGCATATTCTGTTGCACAGTGAAAAATAAAATTTATAAAGTTAATGGCTGGGCATGGTGGCTCACACCTGTAATCCCAGCACTTTGGGAGGCCGAGGCAGGTGGATCATTTGAGGTCAGGAGTTCGAGATCAGCCTGGCTAACATGGCGAAACCCTGTCTACTAAAAATACAAAAATTAGCCTGGTGCAGTGGCAAGTGCCTGTAATCCCAGCTACTTGGGAGGCTGAGCTGAGACCGCACCACTACACTCCAGCCTGGGTGACAGAGCAAGACTCCATCTTGAAAAAAAAAAACAAAAAAAAAACCCAAAAAGAGTTAATAGTGACATTTACTGATGTCAGCCAATGAATAAAAGGACTAGAGTAGTATCGTTTTTACATCGCAATTCAGAAGTAAAATAAAGTATGCTGTCATGCTCCTGAATTTTCTTGGGTCCGAACTTAAGAGAACCCAGATAGTTATAGCACTAGGCTCTGGCAGTACTGGAAAGCCATAGTTGAGAGAAAGGCCATTCCCTTGTTTTATTTATTTATTTGTTTAGAGACAGAGTCTCACTCTGTCACCCAGGCTGGTGTGCCATGGCATGATCTTGGCTCACTGCAACCCCTGCCTCCTGGGTTCATGCGATTCTCATGCCTCAGCCACCCAAGTAGGTAGGATTACAGGTGTATGCCACCATGCCAGGCTGATTTTTGTCTTTTAGTAGAGACAGGGTTATGCCATATTGGCCAGGCTGGTCTCGATCTCCTGGCCTCAAGTGATCTGCCTGCCTCAGCCTCCCAAAGTGCTGGGATTACTGGCATGAGCCACTGTGCCCGGCCCATTCCCTTGTTTTAAAACAGACACTCATGACTTGGAAATGGATTTACATACTGAATGAATGGTGACACACTCCCTCTGTTCCCTGACCCCATGAAGTGGCAAAGTAGGACTACAAGGCCCAATCCAGAGGCTCTATTTGGTCATTTATCCAGCTTATGAATATTTACTGAATACTTGTACTGTGCCAGGTGTTATGATAGGTGTTTGGGGGAACAACATGAATTCTAAAAGAGAAACACACAGCTGACTTCAGTACCATCTGGTTGGCATTAAGATAGAGGTAAGTAAAGCCACCCTGAACTCTCAGGTTGGGTACTCGGAGAACAGGCTGTGGTCCAACCTGGGAGTAGGGGGGAGTTCAGTGACTTCCTGGAGACAATGGCAGAGCTGAGTCTTAAATAATAAAGAGTTAGTCATCTGTAAAGAGTAAGAAGAACCGTCTAAGCAGGGGGAACAACATGAGTCCCGAGGCATGAAACAGCATGATGTGGCAGGAAACCAAAAACAGTCTGCTCCTCCTGAAACCTAACTTTTGAGGTACAGTGGTGGAGATGAGGCTGGTGAGCAATGCAGGGACTCAGTGTGGTAAACCCAGGAGTTTGAACTTCAATCTCCAGTATAAACAAATTGTAGGTGGTAGAGTGCCTTGGTCAGACCTGCATTTAAGACGGATCGGGGGCAAGGGGCAGTGGCTCACGACTGTTATCCCAAATCAGGCTGGCTTCTCTGAGACCGATGGAGTCATGGAAGCCAGTTAAGATGCTACTGCAGCTGTCGAGGTAAAAGCCCTGAGCCTGAACATAGTTCGGTACCAGGGACAGAAATGGAGGGGGTGTGAAGAGCAAATTTAAGAACTGTTTTTAAGGGCTAAAATCAGAAACACTACATGATTTATTAATTATCACTTCATTTCTTAATATCCTTTGATAGCTCTACTACTGCCTACATACAACCTATAGCCAATAGGATTTGCCGTGGGTGGGTGGTGGCAGAGGTGGTAAAAGAGAGGTGCTGAAGATGATTTTCAGTCAGAAGGAAAGAGCTGAAAGGGCAATCAGAGGAGAAAAGGAACTTTTTCCACTGCTACAACCTCCCAGAATCCCTTCCTCTATGCTTCCTAGAGCTGAAGACCTTCACCACAGTGAAAGAACTAGAAATCAGCAACATTCCTTTGTCCTTGGGCTAGAACAGGGGTCAGCAATCTGCTCCACAGCTTGTTTTTATAACTAAAGTTTTGCTGGAACATGGCTGTAGCCATTTGTTTATATATCATCATCCATGGCTGCTTCTTGCTAAAATGACAGAGTAGTTGTGAAAGAAATCATATGGCTCACAAAGCCTACAACATATACTCTCTGGCACTTTATAGAAAAAGTTTGCGAACTCCTGAGCTAGAAAATTGATGGGAAAGGTTTAAGAAAAGATTCACCTGACCCCAAATCTCCACATCCAGGGCCCTTGGAGATCCAATAAGGCTAGTGGACTTAAAAAACAAATCAGTCATTCAGATGATGCCTTGGCGTAGAACTCTTTAACCTAACTGCTACTAAAGCCAAACTGAAATGCTCTCAGGAAAAGTATGTTTTCATGATGAGGGAAAGTAAGGAGAGATTTAGAGCATCCGGCACCACTAGGGGATTTTTAGACAGTCTTGCTTGTTTGTTTGTTTCTGGACAGTTAGAGAATAGCTTCAATGATATATTTCATTGCGATGTCACTGGGGCCTAAGGCTGCACTTCCTCCCCAAGGCCCAGCATTCTTCATTCAACTGGACTCATTCTTGCTTCCTGAAACGCTCAGTGACAATGTGGAGAATGCAAGCCTGATGACTGGGCTCTGTGACAACTCATAGAAAAATCGGGGGTTGGAAGGGGGTGGTATATTTTATAGGAAATGGTCCAACACCAGTAGTAGGAAGTGAACAGAAGGTGAGAACAGACTAGACCTATGTACGGCAGTGGCAATTAATAATACAACAGTTATAACATAATACATTTATTTCATTTGTCTTATAACGCATAATTATTTCTTTTTTCAATTCAGGCAGTTTGAGGTATTTCCTGGTTTAGAGTCTTATCAGTCAAACCTAACATACTTTCTCGTTTTATGACTGCTGTATTAGGGTTCTCCAGAGAAACAGAACCAATAGGATACATCTCTCTCTTGAAAGATTCCTCAGAAGGTATTTGCTCTGTGATTATGGAGGCTGAGGAGTCCCATAATCTGCCCTCTGCTAGCTGGAGACCCAGGAAAGTTAGTGTTGGAGATCAAAGGGCTGAGAGCAGAGAGCTCAGGGTGTAGATGCCAGTCCAAGTCTGAAGGTCTGAGAACCAGGAGTGCTGAGGGCACAAGATCCATAGCCCAGATCAAGATTGAATTCAAAGAGTGAATTCAATCTTCTTCTGCCACTTTGTTCTATTTAGGCCCTGAATGGATTGGATGATGCTCAACCACATTGGACCCACATCTACTTTACTGGGTTCACCAATTCAAAATGCTAACCTCTTCCAGAAACACCCTCACAGACACTCCAATAAAATGTTTAACTAGATATCTAGGAATCCTGTATCTTAGTCAAGTTGACATGAAATTAACCATCACAACTACATAATAAAAACCGATGATAATCAGCATATCAGTAATTATGCAAAATAGTTAGATTCACCTTACCATAGACAACAACCTATTGATGGCTACTGCCCGCTGCTGGGCCTCTATATGAGGCATTTCATTCTGAATTACTTGGTCTGTGATTCCATGAGGGAACTGGTGACATAATTCTATAATCCTAGAAACAAGGGTATTAATGTTATCCTTCATGGTTACCTGTTTCAAGAGACAGTAGGGGTAAAAACACAAGTAGAATAGTTTGAAATTGTGCCTTTTTCACATTTGGAAGACAATCTGGGTTTCTGCGATGGTTTTGGATCAAAGCATTTTAGACACTGAAAAAGATGATTTCTAAATACATGATTACAGTATTATTGTTATTTAAGAAGAATATTTCTTTTCCTCACTAATAACTTTAAATTAGAGCAAAAGTCTAATGAAATCACAGAAATAATATTAAAGCTGAGACTTCAATTTTCTCAGGTGTAATAAGTATGACAAAGTTAAGCCATAAATCTGCAAGCAGGAGGCAAATGCAGACATTTCTGGTGGGAAGCCAAAATTTATGACAATTCACCAAAATGGGGCCTGTTTTGGGAATTATATCTACCAACCAAAATAGGTCAAAATCTTCACCTAGTCAACATCAACAAATGTATTATTCCTAACAGTCTGAGAAAGTTAGGTCTTTTAAAAGCACGTGATAATCTAAGAGTGGCAGTGCCTCGGTAAAAAATATAAAAGGCGGTGGTGGCTCACGCCTGTAATCCCAGCACTTTGGAAGGCCGAGGCGGGCGGATCACGAGGTCAGGAGATGGAGATCACCCTGGACAACATGGTGAAACACCGTCTCTACTAAACTACAAAAAATTAGCTGGGCGTGGTGGTGCGCGCCTGTAGTCCCAGCTACTCGGGAGGCTGAGGCAGGGGAATCGCTTGAACCCAGGAGGCGGACGTTGCAGGGAGGCGGAGCTTACAGTGAGCCGAGATCCTGCCACTGCACTCCAGCCTGGCGACAGAGCGAGACTCCGTCTCAAAAACAAACAAACAAATAAACAAATAAAAATGAAACTGGCGGAGGCTTTGGGTATCCTAAAAGTCTTGAGTTCAATACTGCACTGAAACTACCTGACTTAATGTTGCTTCGTAATCACCAACTGCGCCCTAACTCCGCCTAAACGTTTTGACATAGACGTTCCCTTCGTGACAAGAGCGATCCTGGATCAGAACAAGCATTCACAAGTGTTCTAAAGGGAAGGAAAGCCGAGGGTCTCCTCTCAAAGCACTGATCACGTCAAAGTAGGAAGGCAGCGCATCATCACAACTTCCCCTAAAGTATCAGGGCAAAGCCAGTCAGCTACACAAAGTTGCAAGCTGTCAAGCCCATTTTGAACTTCTTGAGTTCTGCTCTCCCAGGATGGGAGGTTAGAAGTGGATCCAGAACCTCGCAATCGTTTTCCGGCGTGCTCACCCCACCTGCTCCGGCCACTCCCGAGGGATCCGGGTGAAGGGGTCCGGCTGCCCAAATGCTGGCCGCCTGATGGAGTCCCAAGCCGGAGCCTCACTGGTTTACCTGTTTGGTTTACCTGTTTTCTATTTCGACCGGATCCGCGTCGGGCGGCTGCACCTTCACCTTCACCTCCGCCATGAGGGAGCAGTTCCTGACGCCTGGGGGAAAGATGCACAGAGCGGCCGGGTAGCAAGCGGGAGAACCCTGGGGACCAGTGGAGGATAGCGCTTAGCGGAGAACGAGGGGCTTTTTTCCTCGTGTCGCAGCGGTCCTTCCTTGCCTTTCGGCGGGAGGTGGCCAAGTCGCGCCTGCTCCGGTCCACTTACAGGCGCTCTCTACAGCTTCTTATCCTTGTTTTTCAGAATGTCAATGCCCATCGGACGCACAAGCTTGGTTCCTTCATTCTGAGTTGGGAAGCCAACTTTTAGCACTTTGCAACTCTGTAAAGGAATATTCTTAGATGCCTATGGGAAAGCCCTGGGAAAGGAGCTCAAGGCAGGTACCAGGCTCCCTGCGGGGCGGCAGGGGCGGGGCTAGCTGCTAAGAAGCTGCCTTGCCGCCAATCATCTGCCCAGCTCCCAGTGGGCGGGGCACGGCTCGCAGCGTCTGTGGTAACCCGGGCGGCGGCGAAGGAGGAGGCAAGAGGCGGTGAGAGGCCGGCGACTGGGTTGGGAACTGCAGAGATGGATTAGGGGTCCCGATCACGGGTCCCCCGGTTAGAGGAAGAGGAGGGCGGCTAGAGGAGGGGAAGAGCTTGCCTTACTCCAGCCGAAAGGATGCAGGTGTCCTTGGCAGCCCCTGACGGGCGGGGACAACCAAACCGGGTTCCGGATCCGGGTTACGAGGGGACGGTCCACTTTGGGAGAGTTGAGGGGTCTGGGGATCCTGTGGACTGCTGCACGTTGCCATTTGGGCCTGGCGGATCCGCCTTTTTCTTGATTCCCTTTGCGTGGGGCCCACTGGCCACCCCAGCTTCGTAAGGGCAGCTGCTAGTTGATGCTCGCGAATTACCTCCTCTCCTACATATTTTTTATTTAGAAATAATTTTTCAACTATTTTTATTTTATCTGCCTTTCACTTGAATGGAAATGCGACTATAGGCAAGTCTCAAGTCCAGCTACACTCCTGTAGGAGCTATTGCTGTGCTGTCAGTATCTGCAGTTTATATTCTTGGCCCTCGATCTGGAACTATCCAACGAGGCATTAAGTTCACCCCTTAAATTAGTTACCCCACTTTTGAAAATACAGTCTGTGGGCCGGGCGCGGTGGCTCAAGCCTGTAATCCCAGCACTTTGGGAGGCCGAGACGGGCGGATCACGAGGTCAGGAGATCGAGACCATCCTGGCGAACACGGTGAAACCCCGTCTCTACTAAAAAATACAAAAAACTAGCCGGGCGAGGTGGCGGGCGCCTGTAGTCCCAGCTACTCGGGAGGCTGAGGCAGGAGAATGGCGTAAACCCGGGAGGCGGAGCTTGCAGTGAGCTGCGATCCGGCCACTGCACTCCAGCCTGGGCGACAGAGCGAGACTCCGTCTCAAAAAAAAAAAAAAAAAAAAAAAAAAAAAAGAAAATACAGTCTGTGACAAAGCTCAAACTGCAGAGATGTTCAGATCAGCATTATTAGAACTGCAGCAGGCGGCCGGGCACGGTGGCTCACGCCTGTAATCCCAGCACTTTGGGAAGCCGAGGCGGGCGGATCACGAGGTCAGGAAATCGAGACCATCCTGGCTAGCACGGTGAAACCCCGTCTATACTAAAAATACAACAAAAAAATACAAAAAAAAAAAAAAATTAGCCGGGCGTGGTGGCGGGCGCCTGTAGTCCCAGCTACTCGGGAGGCTGAGGCAGGAGAATGGCGTGAACCCGGGAGGCGGAGCTTGCAGTGAGTCGAGATCGCGCCCCTGCACTCCAGCCTGGACGACAGAGAGAGACTCTGTCTCAAAAAAAAAAAAAAAA
>NC_037678.1:89763186-89901435 GCF_003255815.1 Theropithecus gelada | reverse complement strand
CAAAAAAAAAAAAAAAAAAAAAAAAAGAACAGCAACAGGCAAAACTAAAAAGAAACTAGAAATAGCCTAAAAGGCCAGCCCCAAATGGATAAATAAGTACATGGAAAACGAAATAATACAGTGAGAATGCAAGAAGTAGACTATAAAAATGGAATGAATACGTAGATTATAATTGAGCAAAATCTGTGGATTCTTAATGAAATTTGAAAAGACAATACAGAGGTGTAAATGGTTGCTGTGTTAAGGACAGCGTTTTTTCTCCCTGAAACCTTCTGTGCATTAAAAATTATGACGGCCTTCCTCCCCACCCTCACCTCCAAAAAGACTAGTAAGGCTTTCATACTGGTAGTTAATTATTAATACCAGGATTTATAAATACAGTAGATGGAATGGGAGGCTTGTGTTTATTGGTCACTGTTTATATTCTTGCAAACGTCCTTTTCACTAACAACTAATACTCTGCAGTCCTTCTAAAGTGTCTTTGCAGCTTTCAAATACTAGAACTGCTCTGGTGAAAGTGGCAAGGCTGTGAACTTGGAGATTTCTCAAAAAAGTTAGCTCTGACTAACGTTTTGTGGTACACACAGAGTTACTTTGGTTCCCCTTGTATGACGACTTGCCCTGAAGCCAAGAGAGGTGACACACACCAAAGGTAGGAAAAGGCGAGAATGATTTAGAGGGAACTCAAGTAAAAGTGATAGTCTCTGTTTTCCTTACTCATTTAATTTACCCTTTTAAAGTAACTTCTTTCCCCCGTCTCGTGATTCATGCTCCTTTCTTGGAAGTGAGGTATTTAGATAATCAAAACCCCACACAAGACTTCAACAGCAAATACAGCCGTAATGTAAATATTATTTCAATTAAAAAGGGAATAATATTTGTAGTGCCATGTTAACAGTATTCTCTTTTGTTTGAACTAGTTTTGCTGCATTTAAATTAAGTGCTTCTCTTCAACTTTTCTGTACAGCTATAAGTGCACAGTGGAATTTATTTTTTTTCTATGTATAAGGAGAGAAAATGACTGCTGGTTCAGTGTGTGTCCCTCAGATCATACCACTACGAGTGCCTCAGCCTGGAAAAGCTAACCATGAAATTGATAACAATACACTTTTAGAAATGAAATCAGGTAAGAATCACATATGTTTGAAATTGTTTAAAATAACATTGTCGTATTTCTTGTGTTTATCTGGTTGCTGGTTTATCTCATTGCATGCTTTCTCACTCTTTGCTCAGCTCTTTGGGAAATTTGTAAAACTTCTAAAATTTGAAACAGTGCTCTACATTGATGGTTTATAGAGTGGTATACATTTAGATTAAAATGGTTAGCTTTGACCAACCTTTCATTTGTATAGTTTCAGCAATGTCTTGACTTACCTTAGCCAAAGTAAGATGTCCTGGTACTGGCCAGGGACAGTGGTTCATGCCTGTAATCTCAGCACTTTGGCAGGCCGAGGCAGGTGGATCACCTGAGGTCAGGAGTTCAAGACCAGCCTGGCCAACATGGCAAAACTCTGTCTCACTAAAAATACAAAAATTAGCCAGATATGGTGGTAGGCTCCTGTAATCCCAGCAACTCAGGAGGCTGAGGCAGGAGAATCACTTGAACCTGGGCAGTGGAGGTTGCAGTGAGCCAAGTTCGCACCAGTGCACTCCAGCCTGGGCAACAGAGCGAGACGAGACGCCATCTCAAAAAAAAAAAAAAAAAAAAAAAAAAAAAAAAACGAAAAATTTCCCGATGCTTCCCCAAACTTTTCCAACATGCTCATTATTTAGCTGGCATAATAAATTTGACCTGCTAATACAGGCTTTCCAGTCAGACAAGTTGGAGACTTAATCCCTGCCTTGACAACTTCTAGTGACCTTGGGTACATTACTTAGTCTTTTCGAGTCTCAGTTTCCTCACTGTAAGACACGAATAATAATACATACTTCTTAGAGCCATTGTGAGGATAAATAGGTTCGTGTATGTATGAGGTGCACAGGGTTTGGCATGTAGTAATGCCAGAATAAATCTCAACTGTAATTACAGAAATAAAGCAGTGAGGGCCAGGCGAGGTGGCTCATGCCTGTAATCCCAGCACTTTGGGAGGCCAAGGCGAGTGGATCACCTGAGGTCAGGAGCTCGAGACCAGGCTGACCAAAATGCTGAAACCCTGTCTCTAATAAAAATACAAAATTAGCCAGGCATGGTGGCCAATGCCTGTAATCCCAGCTACTCGGGAGGCTGAGGCAGGAAAATCGCTTGAACCCAGGAGGCGGAGGTTGCAGTGAGCCGAGATTGCGCCACTATACTCTAGCCTGGGTGACAGAGCAACACTCCATCTGAAAGAAGAAAGAAAGAGAGAAAGAAGGAAAGAAGTGGATGTATATCCTGCCAACATTTATTCTTCAAATTCTTAAATATGTGTGTATATGTACACATATACATATATACACATACACATATATAATTATCATAAGGAAGGAAAGTTTTATAGGTAAAACATATGCACAAATATTTGTGTAAAAAAGACTTTGAAATTACAATTTTTGCCTTTTAACCAATTATGTATTTTAATAACTGAAATATATAGAAACTATCTGCATTTATGGTATGGCCCCTATGCGGCTTAGACCAAGAGTTCTGACTAAGAATATGTATTATTTTCTGTGTTCTCCTTTAGCTTAAAAGCTGATACAATTTTTTAAACTGTCAAACCAAATTAAACATTTTAATATATGTGCCCATAATTCTTAGGAGAAGTTGGGTGATTATTGACAAAAGATAATATGAATGATAGGGTATCAAAATTCCCTGATACGTAAATATCAAATAAATAGTTTTCACAATTCAGTAACAAAAAGAACAATAACCCAAAAGAAAAATGGGCAAAGGACATGAAAAGACCTTGTTTTGTTTTTCCTTTTACAACTTTTATTTTAGTACCAGGGGTACATGTGCAGGTTTCCTACCTGGGTATATTGTGTGGCGCTGAGGTTTGGGGTATGATTGAGCCCATGACCCAGGCAGTGAGCATCATTGTAGGTTTTCAGCCCTCCCCACCCTCTAGTAGTCCCCAGTGTCTATTGTTACCATCTTTTTTTTTTTTTTGAGACAGACTTTCGCTCTGTTGCCCAGGCTGGAGTGCAGTGGCGCGATCTCGGCTCACTGCGAGCTCCGCCTCCCGGGTTCACGCCATTCTCTTGCCTCAGCCTCCCCAGTAGCTGGGACTACAGGCCCCCGCCACCACGCCCGGCTAATTTTTTGTATTTTTGGTAGAGACGGGGTTTCACTGTGTTAGCCAGGATGGTCTCGATCTCCTGATCTCCTGATCCGCCCGCCTCGGTCTCCCAAAGTGCTGGGATTACAGGCATGAGCCACCGCGCCCAGCCTATTGTTACCATCTTTATGTCCATTTGTACCTAGTGTTTAGCTCCCATTTATAAGTGAGAACACATGGTATTTTGTTTTCTGTTCCTGTGTTAATTCACTTAGGATTATGACCTCCAACGGCATCCATGTTGCTGCAAACGACATGATTTCATTCTTTTTTATCACTGCATAGCATTCCATAGTGTGTATGTACCACATTTTCTTTCTCCATTTCACCATTCGTGGGCACCTAGGTTGGTTTCATGTCTTTGCTATTGTGAATAGTGCTGTGACGAACATATGGGTGCATGTGTCCTTTTGGTAGAACAATTTATTTTCCTTTGGGTACATACCCAGTAATGGGATTCCTAGGTTGAATGATATTTCAACTCTTCTTTTTTTATTTTTTATTTTTTTTTGAGACCGAGTCTTACTCTGTCACCCAGGCTGGAGTACAGTGATGCAATCTTGGATCACTGAAACCTCTGCCTCCCGGGTTCAAGTGATTTTCATGCCTCAGTCTTCAGAGCAGCTGGGATTACAGTCGTGTGCCACTACGCCCAGCTAATTTGTGTATTTTTAATCTGCCTGCCTGGGCCTCCCAAAGTACTGAGATTACAGGTGTGAACCACAGCACCCAGCCTCAACTCTTATTTCTTTGAGAAATTTCCAAGCTGCTTTCCACAGTTGCTGAATTAATTTACATTTGCACCAACAGCATGTAAGTGTCTGTTTTCTCTGCAGCCTCACCAACATCTGTTAGTTTTTGACTTTTTAACAAAAACCATTCTGACCAGTGTGAGATAGTGTCTCATGGTGGTTTTGATTTGCATCTCTTTGATGATTAGTGATGATGAGCATTTTTTCATGAGTGTGTTGGCCACTCGTGTATCTTCTTTTGAGTAATGATGAAAAGACATTTTGTAGGAAAGGAAATATAAAGGTCTCTTAAACATAGGAAAATGTTTCTTCTCCTCACCCTTCTCCCTACCCCTTCAGCTGCTTGCTGAGCAGACCTTATCCCTGCTTCACCTATTCCAAGCTCTTAATCACCACCTGACAAGCTGTATTTCCTTGTTTGTTTACTGTTTCAGTGTCCTTCCTGAAACATAATCTCCATGAGAGCAGGGACCATTCTAGGTACAGGGGATATGCAAGGAGACCCTCGGATATACTTTTGCATATCCCCTATACCTAGCACAATGTCTGATACATAATAGGTACTCAGCAAACATTTGTTGCAATGAATTAGTGAGTTTTACTCAAAATGCAAGAAAGATGAGTTACAGGATAGTATTTTTTTTAACCTAGGAAATTAGGAAAACTAAAAGAAAACTGGGTAACACACTATATGAGGAAGATTGTGGTCAAATAAGTACTTTCATGCATTGCTGATGGCAGTGTAAATTGCTTAACCATCCACGGAGGGCAGTTTGGAAATATTAATCAAGATTACAAATGCGACCAGGCATGATGGCTCACGCCTGTAATCCCAGCACTTTGGGAGGCCAAGACAGGCGGATCATGAGGTCAGGAGATCGAGACCATCCTGGCTAACATGGTGAAACCCCGTCTCTACTAAAAATACAAAAAATTAGCTGGGCGTGTTGGCGGGCACCTGTAGTCCCAGCTACTTGGGAGACTGAGGCAGGAGAATAGAGTGAAACTGGGAGGCAGAGCTTGCAGTGAGCCGAGATCGCACCACTGCATTCCAGCCTGGGCGACAGAGCGAGACTCCATCTCAAGAAAGAAAGAAAGAAAAAAAAGATTACAAATGCTGGCAGAGCACAGTGGCTGATGCCTGTAATCCCAGCACTTTGGGAGGCCGAGACAGACAGATCACCTGAAGTCAAGAATTCGAGACCACCCTGGCCAACATGGCAAAACCCTGTCTCTACTAAAAATACAAAAATTAGCTGGGCATGGTGGTGGGCACCTGTAATCCCAGCTACTCAGGAGGCTCAGGCAGGACAATCGCTTGAACTCAGGAGGCAGAGGTTGCAGTGATCTGAAATCGCACCACTGCACTCCAGCCTGGGCAACAAGAGTGAAACTCTGTCTCAAAAAAAAAAAAAGATTACAAATGCATATATTTTTGACTCAGCAGTATTAGTTCTACATATTTGTCTTACCCATATATTTACAGAAATAATTCTTTATAAAATTATTCTTACAGTGCTTATAACTGCAAAAGAAACAAAGAAAAGGAAAAAAGAAGGCAGCCTAAAGATCCATCTGTAGGGAATTGGTTAAATTATTGTTCATCTATATAAGAGAATGTGGTGCAGCCATAACAAAGAATGCAGAAGCTCTTTTTTTTTTTAAAAAATTGCTATTTATTTCCTAGGAAGCTCTTTATGTACCAATATAAGACATATTGATAAATGAAAAAAGAACTGTAGAACAGGGTATAGTATGCCATCATTTGTGGCAAAAGAGGGGAAATAAGAATATGTACATAAATGCTTGTATGGATATAAAATATTTTTGAAGGTTACTCAAGATCCCATTGATAGTCTCTGGGAAGCTGGTGTCACAGGTCGGGCGAGACTTTTCACTGTATACCCTTCTTGACCTGTTGAATCTTGAATATTGTTTGTATCAGTGCGTTGTTGGAGAGGCAAAAGAGCACAGTGGTTCAACAGCATGGGCTGTGTATCCAACCTAGCAGAAGTCAAATCACAACTCCTCTATTATTTAGCAACTTTATTAATCTTTCTGGGACTCAGTTACCTCATCTCTAAAATGGGTGTAAAATAGGATCTACCTCATAGGGTTGTACAGATGAAATGAGCTCATTCATGTAAAGCACAGTGCTGGTACAGAGAAAGAACTGCATTATTGCTATTACTATTCATTTCCATTATGTGTATATAATAACCTATAGGTCAGTTATTTAAGTTGATTAACACAATCTTAAATCACAACTTTAAATCTGAACTTAAATCACAACTTTAAATCTTAAATCACACACTTAAATTTTTTTTTTTTGGAGACGGAGTCTTGCTCTGTCCCCCAGGCTGGAGTGCAGTAGCAGGATCTCGGCTCACTGCAAGCTCCGACCCCTGGGTTCACCCCATTCTCCTGCCTCAGTCTCCCCAGTAGCTGGGACTACAGACGCCCGCCAGCATGCCTGGCTAATTTTTTGTATTTTTAGTAGAGATGGGGTTTCACCATATTAGCCAGGATGGTTTTGATCTCCTGACCTTGTGATCTGCTCGCCTCGGCCTCCCAAAGTGCTGGGGTTACAGGTGTGAGCCACCGTGCCTGGCAAATCTCAAATCTTAAACTGACCTATAGGCATTATTCAGGGACTTGCTACTTTGGTGTTAATTATAGTTATCCTGTTTTGGATTTTTCAGACACTCCAGATGTCAACATATATTATACTCTGGATGGCAGCAAACCTGAATTTCTAAAGAGAACTGGCTATGGGGAAAATAACACATTTAAGTATACAAAACCTATTACTCTGCCTGATGGAAAAATACAAGTTAAAGCTATTGCCGTCTCTAAGTAAGTTAAGAGCATGGTGATTAAATTAATTTATGATACTATAACATTGTGTTCTCATTTTATTCATTTTTTCCTATCAGAATCAGTGCTGCATTAGAAGGACACTACTGAAATGTTATTTTAATTTTGGCTTACATACGTAACATTTGTGTTTTACTGGCCTTTCCTTGAGGCATACTGTGAGGCACAGAAATCATAAGTAGATAGCTCAATGAAGTGTTATGTATATTAATACTGTTTTTATTTTAAATTCCACATTGGGGTTTCAGGAAGGAAGATCCTTTCCAGGACTGGGGGCCTCTGAAGAGCTCCATGTGGCTCTGAAGAAAATACTGTGTTCATGGAGTGGCTCTTTCATTCCCCAGGGTGCTCTTTCATTCCCCTACAACCATCATTCTCAATTTCATTTTGTATCGACTTAATTGGCCTTCAAAGCTACTGTCATTTCAACTTGTTGGATATTAGCTACCATACTTTTTTCTTTATCCTTTTTTTTCTTAATGACTTTTTCCCATTTTCAAATATAGAAACACTATTCAATTTGGAAACCTTCACCATGTGTTGTGGGAAAAAAAACAAAACAAAACTCAAATGCTTGGCAATTCTGTGTGGCTGTGATATAGGAATTATTTTTCCAGCAATGCGGGTTTGGCCATATTTTGGGAACATTTAAAAGCCCCAAACTGGCCGGGCACAGTGGCTCACGCCTGTAATCCCAGCACTTTGTAAGGCCGAGGTGGGCGGATCACGAGGTCAGGCGATAGACACCATCCTAGCTAACATGGTGAAACCGCGTCTCTACTAAAAATACAAAAAAATTAGCTGGGCGTGGTGGCGGGCACCTGTAGTCCCAGCTACTTGGGAGGCTGAGGCAGGAGAATGGCATGAACCCAGGAGGCAGAGGTTGCAGTGAGCTGAGATCGCACCACTGCATCCAGCCTGGGTGACAGAGCGACACTCTGTCTCAAAAAAAAAAAAAAAAGCCCCAAACTAAATACAGTACCGGGCTGGCCCAGGTACTTTGAAAGGACTCTAGCCCCAGCCCCCACTGACTGAATTACTGCATGGCGTTTTGAGGAGAGCTACACATTCCACAGCAAACATGATTGCTTTGGCATCTGAAAATTAAAACAAATACAATGAAACAAAACAATCCCTTTATGCACATTATTATTGTTTTTAAATGGGTTCTGCAAATGGAGTATATGCACGTTATTATTCTTTATAAAATGTTGGAACATGTAGCTTTTTCTCACTTGCCAAGCCACTTCTATCAAGGTAAGTCATCTCAATTATTAAAAATTAAGAAGCTTTTTAATGATTGCCATTCTAACTGGTGTGAGATGGTATCTCATTGTGGTTTTGATTTGCATTTCTCTGATGATGAGCATGAAACAACAGGTGCTGGAGTGGATGTGGAGAAATAGGAACACTTTTACACTGTTGGTGGGATTGTAAACTAGTTCAACCATTGTGGAAAACAGTGTGGCGATTCCTCAAGGATCTAGAACTAGAAATACCATTTGACCCAGCCATCCCATTACTGGGTATATACCCAAAGGATTACAAATCATGCTGCTATAAAGACACATGCACACGTATGTTTATTGCAGCACTATTCACAATAGCAAAGATTTGGAATCAACCCAAATGTCCATCAGTGACAGACTGGATTAAGAAAATGTGGCACATATACACCATGGAATACTATGCAGCCATAAAAAAGGATGAGTTTGTGTCCTTTGTAGGGACATGGATGCAGCTGGAAACCATCATTCTCAGCAAACCATCGCAAGAACAGAAAACCAAACACTGCATGTTCTCACTCATAGGTGGGAATTGAACAATGAGATCACTTGGACACGGGAAGAGGAGCATCATACACCGGGTCCTATTGTGGGGATGGGGGAGGGATAGCATTAAGAGATATACCTAATGTAAATGACAAGTTAATGGGTGCAGCACACCAACATGGCACATGTATACATGTATAACAAACCTGCACGTTGTACACATGTACTCTAGAACTTAAAGTATAATAATAATAAAAAAAAAAATTAAGAAGCTAAATACTCTGGTGGCCAAATGCTGTAAAGCAGGCCTCCTTAGAAGCTGCAAGTAGTAGTAAAATGAAGAAGCAATTTAATGACTGACTATACAGTTTGAAGGAGTTAATAAGGCTTTCGAGAGAGAGTAAAAAATAAGGTCATTCTTTATGCCTCTCACCGTTCTGCTCTGTGCCCTCTAAGTGTCTATTCTGAAAGGTACTTAACAGTACTAGCGTATTTCAGATGTACTCAGCTTAGGGAAAATATTTATATATTTATATTAAAAATTTCTATATTTATATAAAAAACATTTGAATTTTCAGCTCAAAAGGTGAATGCCTTAGCTGGTTCCCCAAGGAAGGGCCAGCTGGGGTGGGGGAAACAGCCTGCATCTTAGGGGGTGGAATAAGTGGGTAAGAGCCAGGCCTCTACTCATGTGACCTCATGTGGGGTTGTAAGTGTGCATTCTGGGAGCCTCCCGACCATCCAAGATTCAAGTGATCCCTGGATGGAGAGGCTTGTGATGTCTGGGAAGTGTGTGCTAACAGGAAGGACAATTGGATCTTGGATGACAGGCCTAGAGCCAAAGGTGAACATGCAGACGAGATGGATGCCGAGGCGAACGAGTTAAGCAAGTGGTTCATCTAAAAGATCATCTATATCTGTAACCAGATTTGTGAATCTGTTTAACATTAAACAACGTAGAAGTTTTCAGCTACCTTTCTAGAAGATGGAGAAAAAAATTCTGAGAAATATACAATTCGTCTAAATAGTCACTACCTATCTGTGAGTGACAGTATTTAGAAATAACGTCGGCCGGGCGCGGTGGCTCAAGCCTGTAATCCCAGCACTTTGGGAGGCCGAGACGGGTGGATCACGAGGTCAGGAGATCGAGACCATCCTGGCTAACACGGTGAAACCCTGTCTCTACTAAGAAATACAAAAAACTAGCCGGGCGAGGTGGCGGGCGTCTGTAGTCCCAGCTACTCGGGAGGCTGAGGCCGGAGAATGGCGTGAACCCGGGAGGCGGAGCTTGCAGTGAGCTGAGATCCGGCCACTGCACTCTAGCCTGGGCTACAGAGCGAGACTCCGTCTCAAAAAAAAAAAAAAAAAAAAAAAAAGAAATAACGTCTCAGCTTTCTGTGATCAGAAGACACTCGCATGTTCACTGGCTGGAGTGACTCATAGGTGGCTAAATTTCCCTGTTTAAATCTCTTCTTTAAAAAAAATAATAACAAAACCAGATTTACAGATTCATAAATCTTCCCCTCTAAGATCCAGGGATACTTATTTACTTAAAGGTTCAAAAATTTTAAGAAATATAAAAATTGAGCATGTAAGAAATCTGAGCAGTTGCTGAAGAAATGCTAATGCCACAGACAATATGTATTAAAGATCAGTATGAAAATGAGTAAGGGCAAAGCAGACAAAGAACCCTGAAGAAGAAAGATAATTGGAAATATAAAAAGTATCAAGAGCCTGGCCAGAGCAAATAGAAACACGGGCTGTGGTAACCAGTGAGCCATAATCACATAGAAAGGATAACACAAGAAAGGTGAGCTTTCAATGCAAATGAGGAGGGGTGAGAGAGTTAAACACATCAAATAAATATGTCAAGCATGGTCATGATGATGTGGGAGAGGCTGCTGGATGTCCCCCAATATCTGTTTTTCCCTTTAATAATAGGGCCCATGATTTTTAGCCAGGCACGTGGTTGCCTTGAAGATACTTCCCAATCCCTGTTGCCCTAGTTAGAGATGTGTACCGGGCTGTGGCCAGTGGATACACGTAGAAGTGATGTGTTCAACTTTAAGATTGTATCTTTAAAGAGAAAGGGTGAGCTTTGCTTCCAATTGGCTGGAATGTAGATGTGGTTGGTCAGTCAGGTTGGGCCATGAGGATAAATGCAATGTCATAGAAATGATGGAGTAACAAGGTAGAAACTTGATATCATGTTCCTGTCACCATGACACCCCTATACCAGCTCTAGACTGCTTATACCCTATGACTTCTGTCTTGTTTAAACCTCTATTTGTTAGTTTGTTTGTTCGTTCATTTATTTTTTGAGACAGGGTCTTGCTGTGTCGCCCAGACTGGAGTGGAGTGGTGTGATCTTGGGTCACTGCAACCTCCGCCCCCTGGGTTCAAGCAATTCTTGTGCCTCAGCTTCCTGAGTAGCTGGGATTACAGGTGTGTGCCACCACAGCCAGCTAAATTTTTGTACTTTTGGTAGAGACAGGGTTTTGCTATGTTGGCCAGGCTGGTCCTGAACTCCTGGCCTCAAGATTCACCTGCCTTGGCCTCCCAAAGTGCTGGGATTACAGGAGTGAGCCACCGTGTCCTGCCTTAAAGACACTATTGTTTTGATTCTGTGTTACAACAGCCAAGCCTATATCTTGATAGACAAAGGACACATATCAAGCGAATGCCTACAGAGAACATGATTGAGAGTACAGGTCATCAACAAGGCTGACAATATCAAGTGTCAGCAAGTATGTGGAGAAGCTGGAACCCTCAGCTAATGCTGGTGGGAATGTAAAATGGAATAGCCACAATTTGGCAGTTTCTGAAAATTAAACACATACCTGCCATGTGACCCAGCAATTCCACTCCTTGGTATCTATTGAAGAGAAATGAGAACATGTCCACATAAAGACTTATGTGTGAATGTTCATAGCAGCATTATCCATAATAACCCAAACCCAGAAATAATCCAAATGACCATCAACTGGGGAATGGACATAAAAATCGTGATATATCTATAAAATGGAATACTACTCGGCAATAACAATGAGTGAGTTACAACAACATGGATGAGCCTCCAAAAAAAGAGATAAATAAAAAATCCAGACATGTAAGATGACTGCATATGTATGATTACATTTATGTTAAATTTCTAGAAAAGACAAAGCTATAGAGATAGGAAACAGATCAGTGGTTGCCTAAGACAGGTGGTGGTAGCGAGGAGTGACTGCACACAGGCACAAGGGAATTATTTTGGATAATGGAAATGTCCTAAACATTTCCACTGTGCTGATATTCGCACAGTTGTCTACACTGACTGAGTCTCATTGAACCAGTTGCTTAAAATAGATGAATTTTGTGTCATGTAAATTATACCTCAATAAAGCTGTTAAAAAGTAGAGTATAGGTGAGCTACTGGTACTGAAATAAAATCACCACTAGTTTTTAGTCATGGGCACTGCTACATTGTCTTCTCATGAAATTCTTATTGCATCAGAGAACAAGATGAATTGTGAAATATTATGAATGGATGGAAAACATGATAGTATTTGAGTTACAGAATCTACCAGCGCAGCATATATTACACTGCCTACAGCTGAGACAGGGAAAATGCTCTTGATTCATGTGGAATGACGTAGGTAACACATTTTTTGTTTTAGAATAGTTTGAGGCTTATGGTCTGATATCTTTATGATGAATGTGGTAGATAGCCTTCAAAAATGGCCCGTGATGAACTATGCCTCCCAGTATTTATGCCCTTTTGTAGCCTTTGCTGGCATTGTGACTTGCTTTTGACCAATAGAATATTTCAGAAATGATGCCAAGCACTTCTGAGATCACAAGAAGTATTATAGTTTCTGCTTTGGTTTCTTGGGACAAAAACACTAGCAGGGGATTGTGGTAGCCAGGTACTGTGGAGGAAATCTGACTACGTGAGTCTTCCATACTGTGAGGAAGTCCAAGCTAACCATGTGGGAGAGAGAGGGAGGGACAGAGAGATGGAGATTGAGTGAGAGCAATGAGTGGTGAGCCCCTAGCTGTTCCAGTTACCCCAGCCCAGGCTTTGCATATTTGAGAGAAGTCGTTTTGGACACCCAGCCCAGTTGAGCCTTCAGTTGACTCCAGCCCTTGCTGATGTCTGATGGCAGCCACATGAAAGAGCTCAGATGAGACCTACTCATTGGAGACCGTGAATCCATAGATCCATGTTTTAAGGCACTACCTTTGGGGTGGTTTGTTACACAGCAGTAAATAACCCAAAAGGAAGTAAGTAAGGAAAGACTATAGAAATTACATTTGATTTCTTCAATTTGAAATGCAATAAATTTAGTAGCTAGACTAAGGTACTTTAATAAAATCATCTTAATTGTTAGCCACTTTTTTTTGAATCTTTGTGTAACACAGACTTTTTTCTCTTTTAATAATAATTTTCAGAGACTGCAGACAGAGTGGCATTGTGACAAAGGTGTTTCAGGTAGGCTATGAACCACCGAATGTAGTCTCTCCTGAAGACAGTGTTGAAAATGTCCTCAAAGATTCTTCAAGGCAGGCAAGTAATGAAAGTATCATCCATTCAGATTGTCACTGTATTTTGGTTCCTTCTTTTTCAGTGAGCAGATCTTGCCTTTTATTACCTGACCTCTGCTGATAGTCAGGTCCTTATAATTGAAGTCATTATCAACCATTGCAAAGCATCTTCACTGATTTCTCAGCCTTTCGTCAGTCTCCTATCTACCCTGAAGATGAGAATACCTGCTGAGCACCGGGGTCCATGCTCCAGTGTGTTCAGTGGCTCTCTCTTACCTACTGAAAAAAACAGAAACCTTTAGCCTTTCATCCAAGTCATCAGTTTCTGCCCTTGGTCGGCCTTTCCTGCTTTGTCTGTGAACCCCCTACATATACTCCAACGAAACTGAACTGTGTATGCTATGCCCTATCACTGCTATCCTGGCACCCAGGCCTTCTTTTATAAACCGCTTTGAGCATGTGATTACTTTGTTCCTTGTTTATCTTGCCTATGCATTATAAGCTCCAAGGTGGCATGATTGCTATACTCATTGCCTTGCACAGGGGCAGGCAGGAGAGGGTAGTGATTGTGTATCTGTTGAATAGATGCTTTGGGTAAGTAGAAGTCCTCAGTGGGCATAGAATTCTTTTATGTTGAAATCTTTATTCCCAAATATCTGCAAAGCCTCCCCACTGTGAAGAGTCAATTAGATCCATCTGAGAAGGATGTGTGAAGCTTCAGGCACTGGGTGTGAGTATCAATGAGAAAGATTCAAGGAGCTAAGCCAGAGGATGGGCTAGTCTACAGTATGGCGGCCAACCCAGAGGTCTTGGTCACAGGGATGTTGTTGGGATTGACAGAGGAAGTTTATAGGGGTTTCGCTTAAGCTTGACCTGAGGCTAGAGAGGAGGTTGTAGGACCAAAGCAGTGGATGCAGGCATGGGTAGGGCTCAAGTGTGATCAAGGCAAGGATCTACACTGGGCAGGGGCCACCTGTGGGGGCTGAGCCCACATATATCAGCAGGTGCTTAGGCTTGAATCAGGTGTGAGGGACCAAGTCCATGGAGAAAGTCCAGAGGGAAGAGTGTTTAAGGACTGTGTGTGCACAGGTCGTGTACAGAAGTCTGATTTTGGTCTGACCCTACCCTGCCTTTGCCACTCTGGACTTGGTGGTCCCTCTGTTGTTACCCAGACTCCTACAGTTGTAGCATCCTGCCTGCATGTGCTGCTCCCTGCCTCCTGCCTTGGCCGCTTCACCTGGTGAGGCCTACATCCAGACATGCTGCCAACTGAGCAGCCCAGCCCAGATACAAAGCTGCATGTTTCCAGAATAAAGTGAAACAGGGATTACTTCATGAAAACAACTGTAAACTCTTTCAAATAAGAAATGCACACCATGACCCTGTCTCTATCGTGCAGCTTTAATTCTCACATGGGAATAACCAAGTAAGTGATATGCAATCTCTTCATTCCTAGGAATTCAAAAATGGATTAGTTGGATCAAAACTAAAGAAGAAATATCAGAACTCTGAAAATCAACGCAGCTGGAATGTTAACCTCAGAAAGTTTCCAGGTATGTTGTGACAGAACAAAAACAAGGTTTTGTATTCTGAACCCACCAGAGAGGTTCATGGCATGTTCATTGCATGTTTTCTTGTCTGGAGAAGTGTTGGAATAAGAAACACTGGGGCAGGAAAGTATGCTGTACTTCGAGTTTTTATACTGTCCTTGCTAACAGCTTAAGATCATGAAGGAGGATCAAGCAGTCCAACCAAGTCAGATTTCTTGACCCATCGCAGGGAGCCATGGGGGCATCTCACCAAACAGAGGAAACACTGGAGTTGTAGAGTTTGGGGGAAGAGTGGAGTTTGGGTGAAATATAAATGAAAGCAGAGTTTTGATAGGCTCAAAGCGAAGTTGGTCTGGGTGTGAAGGGATCAGCATCAGGTATCGACTGGGAAGGGGACCCAGGGTTCTGTTGCCTTGGAAATTACAAAGATACACGGGGAATACTGTGTTCAGAAATGATTATCTTTGCACCAGGGTTGGACATGGAGGCTGCTTCTCTATGGCAAAGTGGCCTAGATTCCTCAGGCAAGAGTTAGATGTTTCGTTCTTACTGAGAATTTCCAACAGCGAAGTTTCTGATAATCTGTGATTTTAGAGAACAGGGTTTCTCAGTGAGTAAGAAAGACTAGTCATGCAAAGAGGGGGCTGTTAACGACATTTTACAGCTGCAGTGTGTTCTTGGGAGATATAATATTTCCTGCTAACTTTGCAACTGGATTGATCTGTCTGTTTTCCAAGCCTGATGTGGACTATTGTAGAGTGCAGCGGGGAAGACGATCTTCTCAGTCTGGACTTGTTTTTTTTTTCTCACTTCTAATATATTGAGTGTGTGGCGGGAGCTCTTTACATAATTATTACTTCTAGGAAAGCAATGTGATAACAGTGGTTCTTTATTAAAAGGTTTCCCACTGTGAAGACATCTTTGCATGATTATGTATAATTACAGATGCTCAAAGAGTGATGTTTTTAATATCATTGTAGACCTCCAGGTAGGTGAAAGAACTGACCCTAAAACTTTGAAAGATCTTCGCTTTTCAGAGAGTCCACTGGAAATCCCAGCTCACAGTGGAGGATCAGGTTCTAGACCACCCACCCGCCAGTCCCAGGTAACTTCTAAGGACAATCTTTAGGGTACCCAAATACCTCTTATATTTTTAATGCTTCCCATGAAATACTTTAAGACTGCACCTCCCCCTCTTTTGACCATGTGCTAGGCACTGTTATAGTGCTGGGAATATTGTGTTTGACAAGAAAAGTCCCTGTATTCATGGAGCTTACCTTTTATTGGACTTGGGGGCAGACAGATAATAAATAAGTAAATAAACAGAAAATTTAAAATGGTGGTAAGTGTCATGAAGAAGATAAAATGGTAATGAGATATAGCAGTGGTTCTCAGAGGTGATCCCCAGACCTGCAGCATCAGCATCACATGGGAACTTATTTGAAATCCACATTCTCAGGCCTGATGAGCAAAGTGGGAGATGAGGCAGAAGGTGGCTGGGGCCAGAGTGTCTAGAGCTGTGGTTCTCAAACATGGCTGCACCTTAGAATCACCTGAGGAGGTTCAAACCAATCCCCAAGGTTTAGCGTCAGAAATTCTGATTTAATTGGTCTGAAGTGGAGTTTGAGCATCATTAAAGAAAAAAAACAAAAAAAACCCTAAATGATTCTAATGGTCAGGCATGGTTGAGAGTCATAGACACTAGTCTGACCGTAAGAAGTTTGAATTATATTCTAATTGTAAAGGGAATCTGTTTGGCAGACAAGACACAGTCCCATTTACATTTAAAAGTTTTCTCTTGGCCGGGCGCGGTGGCTCAAGCCTGTAATCCCAGCACTTTGGGAGGCCGAGATGGGCGGATCACGAGGTCAGGAGATCGAGACCATCCTGGCTAACACGGTGAAACCCCGTCTCTACTAAAAACAAAAACTAGCCGGGCGAAGTGGCGGGCGCCTGTGGTCCCAGCTACTCGGGAGGCTGAGGCAGGAGAATGGCGTAAACCCAGGAGGCGGAGCTTGCAGTGAGCTGAGATCCGGCCACTGCACTCCAGCCTGGGCGACAGAGCCAGACTCAGTCTCAAAAAAAAAAAAAAAAAAAAAAAGAAGTTTTCTCTTTGGCCACAGTATGGAGATTAGGCCATGGAAGAGGAAAGAGAGAACATTATTTAGGGGGCTTTTGTTCAGGTGAGAAATGCTGGTGGCTTGGACCAAGGTTGTAGAGGTAGTCAGGATAGGAGGTAGGCTTGGCTGAGGGATCCAATAGCTGGAAGGGAAGGTGAGAAGCCAAGGATGCCTCTCAGGGTTTGTCCTGAGTATCTGGAGATGATGGTGCCATTGACAAAGCTGGAAAAGATGAGAGAGGAGCAGGTGTCCAAGGACACATTAGACATCCAAGTAGAGGTGTTGAGTAGACTGTTGGATATGCAAGTTCACACTCAGGAAAGGTCAGGGCTGGAGATATGTACTTAGAAATATGGAAATATTCAATATGTTGATGGTATTTGAAGCTTAGGTCTGAATGAGATCACTAGTCAAGGCTGTACAGAAAATGAAGGGAAGGAAAATGAAGAAAGTCCTCAACTTAGAGGTTGAGCAGGGGAGGAGGAGCCTGAAAGTAGAAAGAAAGCCAAAAGAATATGTTGCCATGGAGACCAAGAAATGGAAGAATTTCAAGGAGAAGTTCCTCTATGTCATATGTTACTGCAGGTTCTAATTAGATAGAGACAGACAATTGGAAATTCCCATTGGCTTTGCCAAGATAGAGGTGACTTATGACCTTAATAAAAGGCATATCAGCTGGGTGCGGTGGCTCACACCTGTAATCCCAGCACTTTGGGAGGCCGAGGTGGGCGGATCATGAGGTCAGGAGTTCAAGACCAGCCTGGCCAATATGGTGAAACCCTGTCTCTACTAAAAGTACAAAAATTAGCCGGGCCTAGTGTTGCATACCTGTAGTCCCAGCTACTCAGGAGGCTGAGGCAGAAAAATCACTTGAACCAGGGAGGCAGAGGTTGCAGTGAGCCAAGATCGTGCCATTGCACTCCAGCCTTGGCAACAAAGTGAGACTTCATCTAAAAAATAAATAAATAAATAAATAAATAAACAGCATATCAATGCATTCTTACTATTATAACACAAGAAAGATGCTCTTACACTAGTTGCCTACTATTATAGTGCTTTGATTTTTCAATGTTTATAAAATCCAATTTGGACTTTTGGCATCTAAGGGCAACCCAGAAGCCCTTGTTCTCTTCCTCCTATTTGAGTGCCAAGTTTAATGTACCTGGAGTCACATTTTCTGTGTAACCACAACTGCTTCTTGTGTGCCCATGATTCCATGGCTGCTCACACTTACCATCAAGTATAAAGGAGGCAAAAAGCATGGTTTCCAAACCCAGTTGCATATCACAGTCACCCAGGAGAAACTTTAAATATGTATCAAGTCCCAGCTATGCTCCCTGCAATCCTTCTAGATAGTCAGAGTCCATAAGCCTGGGATGGAGTCCACAGATGACTTTGCTGATCAGCCCACACTGAGAATCACTGGCCTAGAAGACCAGTTATCCCAAGGTCAAGCTCTTTCCTTCACTTCTAGACTCTAAGGCCAAGGTGTAACTCAGCCTGACCTCCTAGGTTCTTTCATATGCCCATTCACTATATTTTTTGGAGAACCACAAAGCCCAGGCCAGAGGACCAGACCTGGGAAGGCCTGCTTGCAAGGCCCACTAAACAAAAGGGCAGCCCCCCTACATGGAAGATTGCCTCTCCCAATCTTCTGGAAAGAAGGGTTCTCTGGTTATCAGATGGGCTGATGAGCACACTCAGAATCTGTGGGCAGTGCACACTGGCATGACCCAAATAAGAACACTGCTTCTGAGGTAAAACATACCATTTTGAAGAATGAATGACCGTATGTGATAAAACACAGGAGCTATTTTAGAAAAGCAGTCTCATGTGGCCATAATTATTTGCAATGTGCCTAGAAATATTTTCTTTGTGCATAAATATTTGGATTACCTTGCCCACTTAGGTGTTTGAGTTGTTTACAAGGGAAAGATAAAATAATATTTAAAGATTCCAAAATTTAGAATCCCCAAAAACTAGGAACAGCAGGACAAAGACAAAGTTTAGGGAATTTGACTAGAGTTCAGAAAGCCAGGAAGGCCAGGAGAAGACCACAAAACTGTTTTCTTCCACTCTTTTCCTTCATATTGGTAAGAGTCTTCTCAGTATTTCAGCTGAATCCCATCTGAAGCATACTTTAGCATATATCCGAATTAATGACACTGGTGGGTATCACCACATTTCAACAACCCCAGGGAGACAAGATGTCTCTGAGCTCAGCGTCTGGCCTGAGGGAACCTGCAGGGGTCAGGCAGCAGAGTAAACGCATGATGCAGCCTGGGTAGAGGATAAATGACAGCTGACACCTGGCCATAGTGTAGAAGCATGAGAGCTGCAGGTTCTCTGACAATGTGAAGTGCCCCAGCCAGTTAAAGGAATCACTTTACCCAGCCTCAGGCAACCATTAGCAAGAAGGACTGAAGGCTCAGTGTCGCTACATCCAATGAATTTGCATGAGAAGCCAGAAACCTGTATCTTTATGTGTAATAACATAATTTAAAGTTTTGACAATTAGTTCAAATTTTGAAACACTATGGGAGCCATTTGAAACTCAATGGCAGACCAAATTTGGCTAATAGACCACCACTTTGAGACTCAGGGTCTAGGTCATGTTACGTTTTTATTTATTTCTTTTTCTTTTTGTAGCGATGGGGATTTACTATGTTGCCCACACTGTTTTTGAACTCCTGGCCTCAAGTGATCCTCCTGCCTCAGCCTCCCAAAGTATTGGGATTACAAACATGAGCCACTACACCCAGCCTAGGCCATGTTAGATGTGGCACAGAAGCAATGAGAAACCTCTGACTGCTCCCCATTGCCTACAGGATAAAGCCTGAAGTCTTAAGTTCAGTCCTTTGAGTTTCCTAGAGATATAATTTTTGAGAAAAATAGAGACTAAAGTTTATTTATTTATTTGTTTGAGATGGAGTTTCACTCTATTGCCCAGGCTAGAGTGCAATGGTGTAAGCTTGGCTCACCGCAACCTCTGCCTTCCGGGTTCAAGCGATTCTCCTGCCTCAACCTCCTGAGTAGCTGGGATTACAGGCATGCACCACCACGCCCAGCTAATTTTGTGTTTTTAGTGGAGATGGGGTTTCTCCATGTTGGTCAGGCTGGTCTCAAACTCCTGACCTCAGTTGATCTGCCTGCCTCTGCCTCCCAAAGTGCCGGGATTACAGGCATGAGGCCCTGCGCCTGGCAGAGTTTATTTACTTATTTATTTTTCCTTTTTTTGTATGTGTGTGTGTGACAGGGTCTCACTCTCACTCAGGCTGGAGTGCAATGGTGCAATCTTGGCTCACCACAACTTCTGCCTCCTGGGTTCAAGCGATTCTCCTGCTTCAGCCTCCCTAGTAGCTGGGATTACAGGCACCCGCCACCACACCCATCTAATTTTTTTTTTTTTTTTTTGTATTTTTAGTAGAGATGGGGTTTTGCCGTGTTGGCCAGCCTGGGATACTAAAGTTTTTAAATCCTAAAATCTGGTCTGATGGAAAATTCAGGTATCTTTTATTGTAAACTCTCATTTTTAATGAAATATACATATATGATTGTGAATAGCACTTTAATTTAGAAATGTTAGATACTAGAATAATAATTACATTACTCATAATGATTTTTTATTTTTATAACTTTTTGTTTTTATAGATTTAGGGGATGCAGGTTTGTTACATGTATTGTGTAATGGTGAGGTCTGGGCTTCTAGGGTACCCTTCACCTGAATAATGAACACTGCACCCAATAGGTAATTTTTCAGCCCTCACCTTTTCCCACCCTTCCCACTTTTAGAGTCTATAGTGTCTACTATTCCTCTTTGTATGTCTATGTGTATTCCCCCATAATGATTTTTAATGGAATTTTACTATACCATAGCCTTTACCATGTTATTTTGACTATATGACTCTCTCTATATAACTATATTCTTAATTTTAGTCTCCCGGTTTTGCACACATAAGTGGCCTGAAGTGTTTGACAAGCACAGAGATAATGAGAATTCAAAGGGAGACAGACTTTCTCAAGTAAGTATCACATTCTCTATTTACTCTGTCTTAAATTCTACGAAGATACATCATGGTCAAAGAGAATTTAAAGGTAGGACATTTTTGCCCACCTCTAACCTTTTTTTTTTTTTTTTGAGACGGAGTCTTGCTCCGTCGCCCAGGCTGGAGTGCAGTGGTGCAATCTCGGCTCACTGCAATCTCTGCCCCCCAGGTTCAGGTGATTCTCCTGCTCCAGCCTCCCAAGTAGCTGAGATTACAGGCGTGTGCCACCACGCCCAGCTAATTTTTGTATTTTAAGTAGGGACAGGGTTTCACCATGTTGGCCAGGGTGGTCTTGATCTCTTGACCTCGTGATCTGCCCACCTCGGCCTCCCAAAGTGCTGGGATTACAGGTGTGAGCCACCGCACCCGGCCCCAACTTTTTAAATTAAATATTTACAGTCTATTAAAAAGTATAATTGACATACAATAAACTGCATATGTATTTAGAGTTCGTTTGACTCTGTATGTATGTATGTAACCATGACACTATCACAATCAAGAAAATGAATAAGTTCATCCCCGCCAAAAATTTCCTACATTGTACACTATTTGGTAACCCCTTCCTTTCAGCCCCGCATCACAGGCAATTATCGATCTGCTTCTTGTCACTATAGCTTAACTTGCATGTGATTCCATATGTCAACGACATGATTTAGTCTCTACTGTTTTCTGGGGGGGTTTCTTTCACTCAGCATAACTATTTTCAGATTCATCCATGTTGTTCCTTGTAACAAACATCCATTTCTCTTTATTGCTGAAAAACAGTTCATTTTATGGATATACCACAGTTTGTTCATCCATTCACTTATTGATGGGGATTTTGAGCTATTACAGATAAAGTTGCTATGAACGTTTGTACAAAAGTTATTGTATACACAAAAGTGAGCCAGTCTCATACCTAGTGTCTAAATAAATAAATAAATTGATAAAAATTAACAAGTACAATAAAATAATTTTTAAAACCCCAAAGTCATTATATATACACGTTTTCATTTCCCTTGGGGCAAATACCTTGAAGAGGAATATGATCAGTACATTTTTTTTAAGAAACTGTCAAACTGCTTTTCGAAGTGATTGTTCCATTTTACATTCTCACCAGCAGTGGATGAGAATTCTCTGTATCCTTACTTTTACTTTTATTTTGGTCATTTTAATGAGATTGTAACAGTATCTCATTGTGGTTTTTATTTGCATTTCCCTAGTGACTAATGATGTTGAGCCTCTTTGCATGTGCTTATTTCCATCCATGCGTCTTCTTTGGTAAAGTGTCTGTTCAAACATTTTGCCTTTAAAAAAATGCGTTATAGGCCAGGCGCAGTGGCTCACACCTGTAATCCCAGCACTTTGGGAGGCCGAGGCGGACGGATCACCTGAGGTCAGGAGTTCAAGACCAGCCTGGCCAACATGGTGAAACCCTGTCTCTACTAAAAATACAAAAAATTAGTTGTGCATGGTGGTGGGCGCCTGTAATCCCAGCTACTTGGGAGGCTGAGGCAGGAGAATTGCTTGAACCCGGGAGGTGAAGGTTGCAGTGAGCCAAGATCATGCCACTGCACTCCAGCCTGGGTGACAGAGCAAGACTCTGTCTCAAAAAAACAAAACAAAACAAAAATTAAAAATGTGTTATATATCTTCTTATAGAGTTTTTTTTTTTTTAAAAGGATAGCTATTTGTCCTGATATAGAGTTGTACATGTTCTCCTTTGTTAGACATTTCATGGGTACATTTTTGCAAATATTTTCTCCCAGTCTTTGGCTTTTCATTTTCTTAAGAGTGTTTTCAAAGAGCTAAAGTTTTTTTAATTTTGATGAAGTCCAATTTATTTGCTTTTCTTTTACATTTTATTTTTAGTTTGTCATACTTCAGAAATCTTTCCCAAACCCAAGATGTATTCTATTCACTCAGATTTCCTCCTATGTTCTCTTCTAGAAGTTTTTCAGTTTCATCTCTTATACTTAGGTATACGATCCATTTTTAATTAATTTTTTCATATGGCATAAGGTAAGGATTGAGGTTCATATTTTTACATACGAATATTTAATTATTCCAGTACAAATTTTTGAAAAAATTATCTTTCCTCATTGATTACTTTTGGAATATTTGAATCTTAATTGATGGTATTTGTGTGGATCTAGTTTGGACTTTGTATTCTATTCCATCAATGTTTCTCTATATTTATTCACTACCGTACTGCCTTGATTATTGCAACTTTATAATAAGTTTCAAAACCAAGTAAGTTGTAAATTCCTCAGCTTAGTTGCTCCTATCAAAGGTATTTTGGCTATTCTAGGTCCTTTACGTTTTCAGATTTAAAAATCAGCTTCTCAGCTTTTACAAAATACCTGCTGTGGTTTTAATTGAGATTGTATTGAATCTATCTATCAATTTAGGGAATATTGACATATTAACAATATTGAGCTTTACAATCCATAAAGATACTATATCTCACCATTTATTTAGGTCTTCTTTAATTTCTTTCATTAATGTTTGTAGTTTTCAGTTCACAAGCTTTACACATCTTTTTTCAAGTTTATCCTGTTGTAAATGCTTTTAAAATTTCACTTTCTCACAAAACGATAAATACTGCCTGATTCCACTTGAAGGAAGTATCTAAAGTAATGAAACTCACAGAAAGTAGAATGGTACTTGCCAGGGGCGGATGGCAGGAGGAAACAGGCAGTTGTTGGATTAGTATAGAGTTACATTCATGCAAGGTGAAAAAGTTCCAGAGATCTTTTTACGACAATGTGTATGTCGTTAGCAATACTGTAATGTACAATTAAAAACTGTTGAGAGGAATTTATGTTATATATTGTAACATTACAGATACTTTTTTACTACAATAAAACATTTCAATTTCTGATTATTCATTACTAAAATATGAAACACAATTGATTTTTGTTTAGTGGCCTTATATCTTCAAGTCTTATGAAATTCACTTATTCCACTAGCTTCTTATAGATTCCATAGGATGATCTCTGTAGGAGACTGGGCAGCCTGCAAATGAAGAGTTACCTTTCTTCCCTTCCAATTTGGGTCCCTTTTCCTTCTTTTTCTTGACTTGTCGCCTTGGCTACAATTTTGAATGTAATAGTTTCGAATAGAAATGGTGAAAGTAGACACCCTTGTCTTACTCTTCTTTAAAATTAGTTTTATTAAAAAAATTTTTTGTAGAGGTGGGGAGCTCACTGTGTTGCCCAGGCTAGTCTTGAACTCTTGTCTTGAAGTGATCCCCCTACCTCAGCCTCCCACAGCGCTGGGATTACAGGCATGAGCCACTGCACATGGGCCCTCGTCTTATTTTTGACCCCAGTGGGACAGCATTTATCTTTCAGCATTACATATGGTATCAGCTGTAGATTTTCCATTGATGAGTTTTGTCAGGTTGAGGACATTTTCTTTTTCTTTTTTTGAGATAGAGTCTTGCTCTATTGCCTGGGCTGGAGTGCAGTAGCACAATCTTGGCTCACTGCAACCTCCACCTCCCAGGTTCAAGTGATTCTCCTCCCTCAGCCTCCCAAAGCTGGGACTACAGGCATGTGCCACCACGTGTGGCAAATTTTTGGGTTTTTTTTTTTTTTTTTAGTAGAGACGGGGTTTCACCATGTTGGCCAGGCTGGTCTCGAACTTCTGACCTCAGGTGATCCACCCGCCTCAGCCTCCCGAAGTGGTGGGATTATAGGGGTGAGCTACCACGCCCAGCCAAATTGAGGAAATTTTTACCTGTTTCTAATTTGTTGAGAGTTTCTTTTTTATTTTATTTATTTTATTTTATTTTAATTTAATTTAATTTTATTTTATTTTTTTGAGATGGAGTCTCGCTCTGTCGCCCGGGCTGGAGTGCAGTGGCCGGATCTCCGCTCACTGCAAGCTCCGCCTCCCGGGTTTACGCCATTCTCCTGCCTCAGCCTCCCGAGTAGCTGGGACTACAGGCGCCCGCCACCTCGCCCGGCTAGTTTTTTTGTCTTTTTTAGTAGAGACGGGGTTTCACCGTGTTAGCCAGGATGGTCTCGATCTTCTGACCTCGTGATCCGCCCATCTCGGCCTCCCAAAGTGCTGGGATTACAGGCTTCAGCCACTGCTCCCGGCCGAGAGTTTCTTTTTTAAAATCAGGAATAGATGTTAGATTTTGTCCAAAGCATTTTTTCTATTTATTGAGAGGATAATTTAGTTTTTTGTTTGTTTGTTTTGTTTTTTCTGTTCATGCGGTGTATTACAATGATTGGTTTTCAAATGTTAAATCATCCTTACATTCCCGAAATATATCCACTTGAAGTGTCATCTATTTTATATAATGTTGAATTTGATTTGCTAAAAGGGTTTAAAGAATTTTTTTGCCAGCTTTTGCATAAGGGATGTTGGAGGATTTTCTTTTCTTGTTAAATGTCTTTGTCTGGTTTTAGTATCGGCATAATTCTAGATTCACAGAGTAAGTTGGGAAGTATTCTCACTCCTTCGACTTCTGAAAAAGTTTATGTGAAATTGGTGTTATTTCTTCCTTACATTTTACACAAGTGAAATGATTAGATCTGGATTGTTCCTTCAGGAAGATTTTTTTCTTCAGGAAGTTTTTTTTTTTTTTTTTTTTTTTTTTTTACGGGGGCTCGCTCTGTCTCCAGGCTGGAGTGCAGTGGCGCAATCTTGGCTTACTGCAACCTCCACTTCCCGGATTCAAGCAATTCTCCCACCTCAGCCTCCCAAGTAGGCATGCACCACCACGCCCAGCTAATTTTTTTGTATTTTAGTAGAGACGAGGTTTCACCATGTTGACTAGGATGGTTTCGATCTCCTGACCTCGTGATCCGCCCACCTCAGCCTCCCAAAGTGCTGGGATTACAGGCGTGAGCCACCATGCCCGGCTCAGGGAGATTTTTAACTACATGTTAGATTTCTTTAATAGATATACATTTATATTTATATTTATTTATATTTATATTTATTAATATTTCTTTTGGAGTAAATTTTAGGTTTCATTTGTTTTGTTTTTAGTTTCTTTAACGGGAACATGAAGTTACTGATTTGAAGCCTTTCTTCTTTTCTAGCATAGGCGTTTAGAACTATATATTTCCCCCAAATACTGTTTTACTTACAGTCTCGGAATTTTGATATACTGTGTTTTCATTTTCATTCAGTTCAAACAGTTTCTAATTATCCTTGTTATTTTGTGGGGAGGACAATGAGTTAGTTAGAAGTGTTTAATTTCCAAATACTGGAGGGTTTTCCTTGTATCTTTTGGGCCTGTCTGCCTTCTTTCTTTCCTTCCTTCCTGCCCTCCCGCCCTCTCTCCCTTCCTTCCTTCCTTTCCTCCTTTCTTCTTTCTTTCTTTCTTAGGGTCTTACTCTGTCACCCAGGCTGAAGTGCAGAGGCCCAATCATAGCTCACTGCAGCCTCAAACTCCTGGGTTCAAGGCATCCTCCTGCCTCAGCCTCAGCTCAGTCCCTACAGCTGGGACTATAGGCATGTGCCACTACACCGGCTAATTAAAAAACATTTTTTTTTTTTGGCGGGGCTGGGCGTGGTGGCTCATGCCTGTAATCCCAGCACTTTGGGAAGCCGAGATGGGAGGATCACTTGAGGCCAGGAGTTTGAGACCAGCGTGGCCAACATGGCAAAATCCTGTCTCTACTAAAAATATACACACAGAAAAAAAAATTAGGCATGGTGGTGCACTCCTGTAATCCCAGCTACTCGGGAGGCTGAGACACAATAATACCTTGAACCCAGGAGGTGGAGGCTGCTATGAGCCGAGATCATGCCACTGCACTCCAGTCTGGGCAACAGACCAAGACTCTGTCTCAAAACAAAACAAAAAACCTTACATTTTTTTTTTGATGGGGGTGGGGGGGAGTTCTCACAAATTTGCCCAGGCTGATCTTGAACTCCTGGCCTCAAGTGATCCTCCCACCTCAGTCTCGCAAATTGTTGGGATTACAGGTATGAGCCAGTGCGCCTGGCCTGGTCCTTATGTCATATTTATTTACTTTTGGTCAGAAAAGATATATGATTTGATTGGTAAATATTCTATGTGCACTTTAAAAGAATGTGTATTCTGCCAGAATGAGTCTACTGTAAATATCAATTAGGTTAAGTTAGTTGATGGTATTGTTTAAGTCTTCTCTATCTTTACTGATTTTCTCTTTATCATGTAATCAATTATTGAAGAAGTAATATTGAAATATATGACTATAATTATGAATTTGCCTATTTATTCCTGCATTTCATTTCTATCAGTTTTTCTTCATGTACTTTGACACTCTGCTATTAAGTACATAAACATTTTGGATTCTTATGTCCTCTTGCTGAGTTGACCCTTTTATCATTATGAAATAAACCTCTTTAACTCTGGTAATATTCTTTGCTCAGAAACCTACTTGTTCTGATGTTAATGTTGTCACTCCTGCTTTCTTTTGATGTGTGTGTACCTCCCTTTATTGAATCTATTTATGTCTCTATTTAAAGTTGGTTTCTTTTGAGCAGCATAATTAGGTCTAGCTTTTTAAAAAAAACGTACCTGACAACTCCTATGTTCTAATTGGAGTATTTAGAGTATATATAGAGTATTCTAACTGATACCTCAGTAAATATGAATTTTTTTCCACTTTGGCTGGTGTAAGCATGAGCTTCCCAGCCCTGTGTGGATCCTGAAGATTGTTTTCTCTGTTCCCCTTTGGTGTTTACTTTCTAACCTTGAGTGGTTTCTTCCATCACATGCACTTATCAGTATACCCAGGTAAAGACTTGTGGGTGATCCTCTGCAAAATTCTGAAGCTCTACCTGCAGCTCTTCTCTGGTATTCTTTCCTAAAAGCTCCAGTTACCTTGACCTTCTGAGATCCCAGCTCTATGCCCTCAATTCAAATCAGAGGAATGAGATAGTCAGATTACACTTCATGAGCTTTGGGTGTAGAAAAGAGGGAACTGTTGCTGCCCTGGCGGGTGGGCCCATGCTGGAGACATGGTGAAAACTTGGTGTCATGGTACAGTAATGAAGGACTACATAGGATAAGAATGTGGGAATGAGCTCAGCTCCAACGTGGAGACCAGTGCGGGCAACCAGGCAGTCCAGTGCACAGTATCCAAGCCTTCTAGTTGCTGAGGAGCTGTTCAGATCGATAGGTTACAGGATCAGGAGCCAACTTGTCTGGAAAGGCATGGTAGTAGCAGGAAAGGAATTAGGGCAGCCGAATTCCAAGAATGCTCTCACTTTGGCAGATAGCCAGAACCCATTTAGATGAGTGGGAGCTAAATGATGGGTCCAGCTGAGCTGCCTAAGAAATGGGGCGAGATGCTGCTGGGGCAGGGCCTGAGGACTCTAAGCTAAAGTGGGCAAAGAGAAAGGATGGGTCTGATGCACGGGCAAGAAGGCCTGTCCCTCAGACTGGGCTCAATGGCAGAAAGTCAGAAAAGCATAATGTAAAAATTACTGGAATACCCAGGGCTCACCCTCATACACATCAAATCCAATGTGACAGGACAAGCCAGAGCCTGAGCAAGAAGTGGGGTCAAGGCTGCTGATAAACTTCTTGCTGCAATCATGAAGTTAAATGGACTTGGCCTACGCGGAAAGGACACCAGAGGGTCCAGCTGCAAGGCCACTATTCAAGTAAAATGACCTAGAGAAGTATTTCCTGTCTTGAACTTGTTCCATGGCCATTGAGAGCAGTCTGCTTTTGTTTTGTGTTTAAAAGTGTTTGAACGCGTTTAGATTTTTGTCAGTCTTCCTAATGTGGACCCAGCAGAACATGGCCAATCAGGAACCTGTTTTGTTGTAGGTGTGCCCACTGCCTAGCCCCCCGCCCATCAGATCCCTTTGCTCGCTTCTGTCAAGAATGTGGCTCTCCTGTCCCACCCATATTTGGCTGTCGTCTCCCACCCCCGGAAGGAGCTCAGGTGAGCAGCAGAATTATCAAAAACATCTTTCATTGGCTGATCTGATCTTTATTTGCAGTAGTAACACAGTGCTTGGTACACGTGAACCGAACATATAAATACTTGTTGAAGAATTACTGGCTGATTGAACTCTTACATGCTCCTACTTACGCATGGAAAAACTTATTTGCAATGCTGTGTCTTTTGTGTGGCCTGCCAGAAGCACGGGCTCAAAAAAGATTAGAATCTTATTGTTTTAATGAGGCATGCATGGATAAATAAATATTTCCTACTCATTTGATAGTTCTGCTCATATTCTGGGTATAATAAGGAAATATATTCTAGAAATAAAGGAAGAGAAGTACCAATTACTTTGTGTCTCTATATATCTATATATCCATAAGATGCATCATTCTGTCCAAAGAATCTATAGATTGATCTATGTATTGAAATGTAAAAGCTTTGGCTGGTTAAGGGTAGATAATAATTGATATTATCTCACTACTAATTTTGTAGATAGTTAAAAAACATACTTGGCTTGCTAAAAATTAAAACCTTCACCAAAGTGTGTTCATCTTTTAAGCACTTGATATTTTGGGGAATTTTTTTTGGACTCGGAATAAAGGGATGAAAATGAAATGAAGAGATCTGTGATATTGAGTGAAAAATTACAATTTTTAAAAAGATAGTTACTAAGAAAAAGTTACTAGTTGAGTGAGTTCCAAGTCCAGAGTTTTAGATTCGAGTTATGCCTCAAGCAAAGGGTCAGGTATTAAATGGCTGTTTTAATATTCTTCTAATATATTGCTCAAGATTTTTGTAGAAGTTAATTTAATTTACTTCAGTGATACATTTTAAACTCCTTAAAGATTTTGCTAATATATAATGGCAGAATCTTAGGGAATAAGTGTGGGAGTCGATTTTAAATAAAAACAGACTCTAACACCAAATTGGGCCAGATTCATTGATATGTGTGCAGCTTGTAGAGATTCTGGACTAAATGTGTTAGTGAAACAGGACAATACAGAAAACAAAATATGAACAAGTCCCGTTGGTTTGATTTTTTCTCTGTTTATACTAATTGGTGTAATACCCAAAATTATTTTCTACTTGCCTGGAAAGGGATTTTCACAACTAATTTCATTTTTAAGGGAGGAAAGGTTATTGGTGATTATAAATGTTTAACATTATGAACTTTAAAACATCTAGATTGCCCCCCCAATTATATTTCTATTAGTGCAACAATAGGCTATAATGTATAACAGCTTTGTAATTTAAACTAACAACTATTTATCGAGTACTTACTGTATCCTGCTCTGAGCTGCACTTCTAGGATTCAAAGGGGCAGGATCCTACTTAGACCCAAGACTCTCAGAGAGTCTCAGTAAAGAGATGCAGAGGTACATGCTTTCTCGTCTCTTTGCCCTTGCGATGTGAGCTAACGTGTAGGACACGCTGAACCCTGTGAATTTCAGTGTTGTCCCGGAGCGCTTCTCAGTGAGTTCCGCTGGCACCCCAACCAGCTTCCCAGATAGTCTCTGGGGCATCCCAGTAGCAACTTTCCAGCAAGTTCCAGCAGCATCTCTGTATCTGACTTCCCAACATGTTCTGCCAGTTCCCTGGATGGGGAGTTCCTAATGAGTTTCACTGGATCCCAGCGGGCGGCTTTTTCCTTGCGGGCTCTGATCTGTGTCACCTCAGTGAACTTCTGTGCCATCCAGTGGGTGACAACCACACTCAATTCGATGAAGTCTGATTTCAGCCTTGGGTATGGGGCAAAGTAAGTGCCTCTTCCAAATTTGTTCCTCCTTAGGCTGTCTGTCTCAGCCACAGAGGTAGGGGATCCTTCCTATGTTTGGAATTTCTGTATATGTAGAATCTGCTTTACCCATTAGTATTTAATCCCTGGCTACCAGTTAAAAATTATTTATATGAATTTTTCCTGTTCAAATTACTTGTGGTTTCTATCTCCTGGTTGGACTCTGATACCGAATTGGTACCGGGATTGGTCCCAGGAAATAAACCTGCAAATAGGATTTTGGAAGTGGTTTGGTCTTGTCCTTTGCCTGGGAACAGTGCCGAGCTCCTTGCCAATGGGAAATGGGACACTGGTGATCCATAGCATGCGGGGGCATCACAGTTAATCAGGCTGTCACCTGTGGCTGATTGTGATGAAGTGCCAGCTGAAGCAAGTGTCTTGAGTGGCCAAGTAGCTGCTTCACTTGACTCTATGGCAGTGACAATGACTACAAAAACTGTGGCGGAGGATGTATTCTCCTGAGTCCATGGGAGCTTTCCAGAAAGAAAACGATAAGCTCAGGACCATTAAGTCATGGTGCAGGAACCAGAGAGCTCCTATGACAGCCCAAAATAATATATTTCTTGTAGCTCTGGGGTTATATTGATGAAAATCAGACAAAAATTAGATTGTATATGTTGTGGACTTATAATGTCTGTTAAATTCACGTGATCACCAGATTTATTATGTGAAAGTTAGGCCATTGATTGGGAAAGGATGGGATCCTGAAGCTCAGAGATGGCAGGTGGGACCCAGATGAAACTGACAGTCTGGTACCCTTGTCACTCTGTGCCTCTTGGCCAATGGATGTAGTTTGTCTTTATGTCTGAGGATGCTCTTCTGTCTGAGGATACCAGCCTTCATTTGCTTGAAATGTTTGTGATAACCTCACCTGGGCAGATGGCTTGAAAGGGGATGTTTATTCTCCTCACAGGTGGTTGTGGGTGGTTTAAACCCATCACAACCACCTGTTGCATTCTAGGGACCCAACCCAGCATGCTACAGGAGGACAGGTGCACGCTGTGATCCAGGAGGAAATAACTTACACACACAAAGAAGAGGAAGATTGTATTAATATATAGTGGCAGAGTCTTGGGGAATAAGTGTGGGACTAGATTTTAAATGAAGACAATATGACTTGAAATTGGTATAAATTCATTGTGCATACCTTATAGAGATTCTGGGTTTAATGTGTTAGGTAATGCAGCTGTGGTGGCTGTAACAGCTTGCCTGGTTGACTGCCTAAAGCTTGACCTCAGTAGTGGCCTGTGTTTAATGAGATTGGGATACCAGAACTTTCCCAGGTATATTAGTTTGCTAAGGTTGCCACAGCAAAACCCCACAGACTGTGTGGCTTAAAGAACAGAAATTTATTTCCTCACGGTTCTGCAGGCTGCAAGTTTAAGATAAAGGTGCCAGCAGGTTTGGATTCTGGTGAGGCCTCTCTCCTCGGCTTTCAGACGGCTGCCTTCCTGATGTGTCCTAACTTGGCCTTTCCTCTGGGCACACATCCCTGGTGTCTCTTCTTCTTCTTATAAAGACATCAGTTGTATTGGATCAAAGTCCCACTGTAATGACCTCATTTAACCTTAATTACCTCCTTAAAGGACCTGTCTCAAATTCACTCACATTGGGAGCTGGGGCTTCAATCTAATGAATTCTGGGGGCCACAGTTTAGTCCCTAACACCCAGCATCATGTGGAGCAGGGAATACAGAGACTTGGGCAAATAGGAAAGTTGGAGTGGGGTTGATATGTGTGTCCTGCATCCCTGACTCTTACCTACGTTTCACAAGAAGGCCCAGAAGACACTTCCATCACTAAGATATCAAGGAATACCTTAGTGAGAGGAGCAGTTGCATCCTTAAAAAGTTCTGTGGCTGCTTTCCTTCGTAGGCCAGATATGATCATGGGGGATGCTGCTATTTGGATGGGATCCCTGATCTCACTGGAGCTAGTGAGATCCCAGAGTGGCAGAAGTCAAGTGGCAGCACTTAACTGCCAAAGACAAGGACAGCATTGATGTTTCAGCAAGAGGAATCTGACATGGCATTCCTAGGAATGATAGATGGGCAGCTTCCTAGTGTATCGCCTGGTCTATATAATTGAAAAATACTAGGTCATGTAGCTAAAAACTGACTTGAGCCACTGCATTGGAGCAACCAAATTTCTCACCTAATTTCCAGATATAAGTCAGTTCACAAATTCAGTCTCTTGATTGAAAGGGAGACTGGGTCTCCTTAGGGAAGGACCCTGGAGCTTTGCAAGTACGTATCATAAGTCTTCCTCGAACATTTCTCCAAGGGGACTTGTTGCTTTCAATTGAGTGACTGTGCATTAGGGAAAAAGAAATGCCCAAACCTTTGGGGAATTTCTAGATATTGGCTCTAAATTCATGCTAATTCTTGGAGATTCAAACACCACTGTGGTTCCCCAGTAAAGCTGGGACTTTAGGTGCTCAGGTGATAGATGGAGTCTTAACCTCAACTCTGACTTGTAGTTTTTGCTTCGTGTATTTTGGGGGTTTGTTGTTATGTCCATGCTATGGATTGAATCTTTGTGTCTTGCTCAAAATTCATATGTTGAAATCCTGACTCCCAAGGTGATGGTGTTAGGTTGGGTTTTTGGGAGGTAATTAGGTCGTGATGATGAACGCCTTATGAATGGGATTAGTGCCCTTATAAGAGAGGACCAAAGGAGCTTGTTTGCCTTCCACCATGTGAAGACACAGCTAGAAGGCACCATCTGTGAAGCAGAGGGCAAGCCCTCACCTGATACTGAATTTGCTGGCACCTTGATCTTGGACTTCTTAGCCTTCAAAACTCTGAGAAATAAATTTCTGTTGTTTACAAGCCACCCACTTTATGGTATTTTGTTACTGCAGCCTGAACAGACTAATACATTCATATACACTTACAATTGCTCTATCTTCCTGACTATTGACCTTCTTATCATCAAGAAATGTCTCTGTTTGTCTATGCTAATGTTTCTTGTCTTAAAGCCCTTTATTCTCTGATATTTATGTAGCTACTCTCTTTTATGGTTACTGTTTGCATTGTAAGGCCTTTTCTATGCTTTTACTTTCAATCTGTTTGTGTATTTGAATTTAAGGTGTGTTTCTAGTAGACAGCATGTAACTGGGCCTTGCTTTTTTATCCATTCTGAGTAACCTTGCCTTTTGAATGTGATGTTTAGTCAATTTCTATTTAATATCATTACTCATGTGGTTAAATTTACATACGCCATTTTGCTATTTGCTATTTGTATCATGTCTTTTTTGTTCCCTTTTCCCTCCTTTACTACTTTCTTTTGTGTTATTTCTTTGTTTTTTTTTTTTTTTTTCTTTTGAGACGGAGTCTTGCTCTGTTTCCCAGGCTGGAGTGCAGTGGCACGATCTCAGCTCACTGCAAGCTCTGCCTCCCTGGTTCACGCCATTCTCCTGCCTCAGCCTCCCGAGTAGCTGGGACTAGAAGCACCAGCCACCACGCCCAGCCAATTTTTTTTGTATTTTCAGTAGATACAGGGTTTCACCATGTTAGCCAGGATGGTCTCGATCTCCTGACCTCATGATCCAGCCGCTTCGGACTCCCAAAGTGCTGGGATTATAGGCATGAGCCACCGCGCCTGACCTGTTGTGTTATTTCTTTTGTGTTGCTTTTAGTGTACCATTTTAATGCTTCTGTTGACTTTTTTATTATTTTTAAAGTTATCTTAAGCTCTACAAATTACAATATGGACCTCAATATATCGCGTTCTATTTTATTTAATTTTGATTTTTAATTTTTGTGGATACATAGTCGGTGTATATATTTATGGGTACATGAGATGTTTGATATAGGCATGTAATACATAATAACCACATCATGGAAGATGGGGTGTATCACAGTCCAGTTTAGAATAATTTAACTCAATTCTACTAAAATATAGAAATTTCACTCCTTTCCCCTTCCTTCCTTTCTTTCTTATTCTTTTTTTTTTTTTTTTTTTTTTGAGACAGAGTCTCCCTCTGTCATCCAGGCTGGAGTGAGTGCAGTGGCACAATCTTGGTTCACTGCAACCTCTGCCTCCTGGGTTCAAGTGATTCTCCTGTCTCAGCCTCCTGAGTTGCTGGGATTACAGGTGTGCACCACCATGCCCAGCTAATTTTTGTATTTTTCATAGAGATGGGGTTTCGCCATATTGGCCAGGCTAGTCTTGAACTCCTGACCTCAAGTGATCCGCCCGCCTCGGCCTCCGAAAGTGCTGGGATTACAAGTGTGAGCCATCGTGCCCGGCCCCTTTCTTTCTTAACATTGCTTAAGTATCCTCTTCCTTTCTTTATCTTTTATGTAATAACCATAAATATTGCAACTATATTTGTTATGAACTGAAAAAATGCAGTGTTATACAATCTTATGTCATTTAAAGAAGATGAGATAAAAGGTGTATGGAGTCATTTATATCTGCTCTCATATTTATTATATCTGGTCTTGTCACTTATTCCTGGGAACTCAAGTGATCATCTTGTGTCATTTCCTTTCAGCCTGAAGAACTTCCTTCAGCTCTTCTTGTAAGGCATGTCTGCTAGCCATTTCTCTCTGCTAGCCATTTCTCTCTGTCTTTGTATACGTCAGAATGTTTATTTTGCCTTCGTTTTTGAAAGATGATTTGCTACAGGTGTAATTCTGGTTTAGCAATTATTTTCTCTTTCAGCCCTTTGAATTTGTCATTCTACTGCCTTGTGCCCGCCATTGTTTTTGATGCATAGTTTTTTTCTCTTGCTACTTTCAATATTTTCTCTGTCTTTGACCTTCAACAGTCTGATTATAATGTGTTTAGGTGTGGGTCTCCTTGTGTTTGTCTTTCTTGGGATTGATTGAGTTTATTGGATCTGCTGAGTATTGGTTTTCCTCCAATGCGGGAAATATTGGCCATTGTTTCTTCCATTCTTTTTCTGTTCCTTTCTCTCTCTCCCTTATACATGTGTTGCTGTGCTTGATTTTGCCCCATAGGTTTTTGATGTTCTGCTTATTTTCTTCAGTCTTTTTTCTCTGTTCTTCAGATTAGATAATTTCTGTTGAGCTATTTGTTCAAGTTCACTGATTCTTTCTTCTGTTTTCCAATTTGCTGTTGAGTCCCTCTGGCAATTTTTAAAATTTCAGTTACTTTACTTTTCAACCCCAGGCTTTGACTTAATTCTTTAAAAAATAATAATAATAATTTCTGTCTCTCTATTGAGCTTCCCTACCAGTCAGATCATTGTCATCATACTTTAATTTTTATCAAGTGCAGTTTCCTTTAGTTCTTTGAAGATTTTTAAAAAATAGCTGTTTTGAAATCTTTTGTCCACTAAATCCAGCATCTAAAGGCACTCAGAGATAATTTCTGTGGACTATTGACTATTTTTCCCCTGAGTGTAGGTCACTTTATGTTTTTCATGTCTCATATTTTTTTTCTTGACTACTTCAGGTAGTATATTCTAGCAACTCTGGATTCTGACTTTTTTCCCCGAGGGTTGTTGTTTTGTGTTTTGTTTACTTGGATTAAATCTTTAATGTCTGTCTCCCCTGCAATGCATGGCCACTAGTGTCAGGCTTTTTGTTTGTTTGTTTGTTTCTTAATTAGAGAAGTAAATAAACAAAAGAATGGCTACTCCATAGACAGAGCAACAGCTTTTTTTTTTTTTTTTTAGTGGGATACATGTACAGAACATGCAGGTTTGTTACATAGGTATACATGTGCCATGGTGGTTTGCTGCACCCATCAACCCATCGTCTAGATTTTAAGCCCCACATGCATTAGGTATTTGTCCTAATGCTCTTCCTCCTCTTGCCCCCCACCCCCCAACAGACCCCGGTGTGTGATGTTCCCCTCCCTATGTCCATGTGTTCTCATTGTTCAACTCCCACTTATGAGTGAAAACATGCAGTGTTTGGTTTTCTGTTCCTGTGTTAGTTTGCTGAGAATGATGGCTTCCAGCTTCATCCATGTCCCTGCAAAGGACATGAACTCATCCTTTTTTATGGCTGCATAATATTCCATGGTGCATATGTGCCACATTTTCTTTATCCAGTGTATCATTGATGGGCATTTGGGTTGGTTCCAAAACTTTGCTATTGTAAATAGTAGAGCAGCAGCTTTTTCTTTCTCTTATAGTTAAGCCTGATGTTACCTTTGGGTCAGGTATCTTAGTGTTCAATTGACCAGAGATTGTGCGTGAAATAGTAGAGCAGCAGCTTTTTCTTTCTCTTATATTTAAGCCTGATGTTGCCTTTGGGTCAGATATCTTAGTGTTCAATTGGCCAGAGATTGTGCGCAGGCAGCTCCATCCAGGAAGGCCTCCACTCCCTGCTGATGGATCTGTGTGTTGGCTGGGTACCATTCAAACTTAAGGCTGTTTTCCAGCCCCAGCTTTTACTCTATGCCGAGCTCTCTTGCAGTTCTCTGTGTGCAGTTCCCATCATCCAGGGCTGTGTGGGTGGCTTGGGCCTACTCTGGTTTACACTGCTTATGTGCATAGCCTCCAGTCAGCTAAGGCTATATGGAGAGCTATCAAGCCCCTATCATTGAATTACATCCTGGAACTCCATGTTAAATCCTTGGCCAGTTTGCCGGTCAGTGCATCGATTACCCCAAAGAGGCTCATTATCTCAGACTAGGGCACCACTTGTCTTCCTTGTTTGCTTGCCACCAAAATCGTCACCTTAACAGTGCTGCAAATCAAGTGATCCCTGCCCATCAGCGGCCACAAAACTTGTGGTTTTCACAGCCTGCCCTGCCCTGGTGGAGCTACCATACTGACAGAGTTGGGGGTTGGGGGGCAGCCCAGGCAACAACCACCCAGAGCTCCGTGTTCTTTTCTGCAGTTCAGTCATTTTCAGGAACTTCTCAGTTTGTTATCTGCCTTTCAATGACTTTCAGGGTGCTGAAGTGGTTGCTTTTTGACAGCATTGTCTGACTGTGTGATTGCTTTTTTTTTTTTTTTTTTTTTTTTTTTTTGAGCAGGAGCCTCACTCTTGTCACCCAGGCTGGAGTGCAGTGACGCGATCTCGGCTCACTGCAACCTCTGCCTCCCGGCTTCAAACGATTCTCTTGCCTTAGCTTCCCAAATAGCTGGGATCATAGGCGCCCACCACTACGCCTGGCTAATTTTTGTATTTTTAGTAGAGCTGGGGTTTCACTATGTTGGCTAGGCTGGTCTCGAACTCCTGACCTCAGATGATCCACCCACCTCGGCCTCCCAAAGTGTTGGGATCACAGGCGTGAGCCACCGCGCCTGGCCTGTGATTCCTTTTGGGGAAGAGTATTTATAGACCTCCTTATTCCATCATGCTACAAATTAATTTCCTATGGATATTTTTCTTTTTTTTAACATCTCTCTTTTCTATACTGAACATGTTTTTACTCTTAATAGGAATAAAATAATAAGAAATGTAATTATTGTTATTTTGCTTTCTATTATTTACTTTTTAATCGACACATAATAATTGTACATATTTATGGGGTACATAGTGTTATTTGATACAAATCATGTGTAGTGGTCAAATCAGAGTAATTGGCATATCCATCATAAAGGTAATTATTTTAAAATTGTTTTACAAAAACAAATCAAACTTTACATTTTTCCACCAAGTACTAACCAAGGCTGACCTGCCTAGGTTTTGAGATCAGATGAGATCGGGAATGTTCAGGGTGGTATGGCCGTAGACAAACCTTACATTCTAAGATCTATTCATACCTTCAGTTTTTACATGCAAGATAAACCGGACCTTTTCCTTGTGCAGATGGGCTTATGTGCGGAATGCAGAAGCTTGGTGCCCATGAACACTCCCATCTGTGTGGTGTGTGAGGCCCCTCTTGCTCTACAGCTGCAGCCACAGGCAAGCCTCCACTTGAAGGTAATGAAGTGTGATTCTGTAAAAACATGAATGAAATACATAGTAATGTTTGAACAGGTGTATGAGGTTTTTCAGCTGGTGGGATGGGGTAACAATTTTTTTTTTTTTGAGACAGAGTCTTGCTGTGTCACCCAGGCTGGAGTGCAGTAGCATGATCTCGGCTCACTGCAACCTCTGCCTCCTCGGTTCAAGTGATTCTCCTGCCTTAGCTTCCCGAGTACCTGGGACTATAGGCATGCACCACCACGCTGGCTAATTTTTATATTTTTAGTAGACATGGGGTTTCTTCATCTTGGCCAGGCTGGTCTCAAACTCCTGACCTCAGGTGATCCACCCACCTCAGCCTCCGAAAGTGCTGGATTGTAGGCATGAGCCACCGTGCCCACCAGGATGGGGTAACACTTGATAACCTAATATACATGAACAAAATCCATTCTCATTTTTGGTAAGGTATGCTGTCCAGGAGTTTAACTTGCCAATAGGATCTATAATATTAAGAGAGATATGTAGGATTGTATTCCTTGAATAAGGATTTGGAGGGCAAATTGCACTACAGCTAATGTAGACAATTTTTTACTTCATATATTTAAACTCCAACATTGCAATTAGTATTGATTTATAATTTTGTCCTTAAAGTGACTTCAGACTTTTGTTTGCTTTATTTAATTATAGGTTCTTATTATGGAGAAAAAGAATGACTAGAACTAGTCACATGGAAGAAAAAGTTATGTATCATCACTTACATCCAAAAACTTTGCTAGAAAAATGATATCATACTGTGAAAAATTTTTTCATATAATCATTAAACATACAACTAAATCTTTTCTCCATCCTTCAATTTACAGTCCCATTTACCTCCTCTTTAATCCGAAGTAAAGGTCACTAGAGGATAAAATAGATTTAATAGAGGGAATTTGGGGGATTAAAAAACCAAGAATTTTTAGCAATAAGGGAAATGCATGGCGTTATGTACAGGCCATAACACTCCTAAAATGACCTGTGGGTTGTATATGGGCAAAATGTATTCAGAGAAAAGATAAGTCCACTTTTTCTTCCACCTTCAAGCTGCCTTTAGCATGAAGAGTTCACAAGTGTCCAAGACTGTGTGAGCCTTCAGAAATGAGATTTTTGAAAAACTGGCCAGGCCAAAGTCAGGTAGAGGAAAATTTACCAATCTTTTTGTTCAATGACTATTTTCAATCTTAAGATGCTTTAAGATGCTGCAGGAAGCCACTACACAGCCCTGGAAGTCTGTCTCCAGACTTCTTATATATGGGAGAGAGAAATCTATTTTTCTCTTGTTTATTTAAGCCTGTGTTATTTTGGGTGTTCTGTCAATCACAGCGAATCTATTCTTATTAATACATTTATTCAGGATGTTTGAAGATAATATCACTGCAAACTCTTTGGACTATTCAGAACAGGAAGAATAGGGGTAGGTGTTAGTTGTGACCCAAACTCAATATATATAATATCATCTTCAGTATTTGAAATCTAGAGTTCTTCCCATTTTATGGGAAGGCGGAGAGACACAAAGGTACATGTAAGTAAGTTTTCCCGTCAATTTGTTGTAAATCCTATACTGAGAATAAATACAGGACTTCTGCAGTGATAGGTAACATCAAATCCAGGAACAGCCTCTTTCTTGCAGGGCAATTTTTATAAGAGAGATTTTTATAACTTATAATAAGTTATAATAGGAATAATTTTATAACTTATTTCTACTCCATAGGTGGGCCAAAGTTAGAACATATAATGAGGAAATCAATAATGAATTCAAAGATGAGATTTAGAAAATGCGCCTCAAAACTTTGCAAGGAGTTTGATATTGCTGGGCTGCAACAATGCTGGGGTGCTGTGGGTTATGGGAGATGGCACCTTCTCTACCAGACTTAGTAGCTCAGATTTCTCCCTGTGGGCCCTGAAGGTTGAAAGTGGGGACAGGTTTTAACCAGACTTGATTTGTAGAGAGACTTTCATCACCATAACCTCGGATCCTGGAGAGAAGTGTGTGACTTTTTATGCCAATCACTATTACTGCTTCTACTCACAGAAGGACATCTGTTTGGAAACCCCGGCCTGACAATCTTCCTTCCAGTGCCTCTCCCAGATGTCATAAGGGTGACAGGTTTTGAGATAACATTCTCACCCAGACAGCCACCTCTGAAGTTGGTGGGAATACTCATGTGAACTGCTCAGGGAAGCCAGCAAGCCTTACCTCCCGGCAGGTGGCAGCATGCCATTGACAGCTCCCGTCCCCTTTCTTCGTTGGTCTCTAGCTCACTCCACTGAGCACACAAGCACAATCGGCGCTCTTCCTTCTATGATGAAGACAGATTCCATGGCAGTCTTGTCTTGTCTTGTCTTGTGTGCATTTAAGGCACTGTCAATGCTGAAGAATTTTGCTCTATCAGATTTTTTTTTTTTTTTTTTCTGCCAGGATTAGAACATACAGTAGCAGAAGTTTCTGTATTTGACCTCTGGCGAAGACACCTATTTCAGAAGAAGAGAGGATTTTACAACTTACTTCTTTAAAATAATTAAAACCTAATTTTTGGTAACAAATAATCCAAAGATATACCAAAAAGTGTATAATTTCTTCACTCTACCTCCATTTCTATTTCTCTGAAATAACCAGCGTTAGCAGCTTAGAGTGTCCTTTTATTTATTTTTCTAGATTCACAGAAACATGTTTATGTGTATTCATACATTTAGATTTGGTTTGGTTTGGTTTTTTAAACAAAATGAAATCATGTTATATACTTTTCCTCGCAACTTATTTATTTCACTTAACAAATGCATCTATTGGCCATTTTCTTTTTTTATTTTTATTATTAATTTTTTTTGAGACAAGGTCTCACTCTGTCGTCTAGGCTGGAGTGCAGTGGCACGATCATGGCTCATTGCAGCCTGACCTCCTGGGATCAAGTGATCCTCTTACCTCAGGCCCCCAAGTAGCTGGGACCACAGGCATATGCCACCACGCCAGGCTAATTTTTCTATTTTTTGTAGAGATGGGGTTTCGCCTTGTTGCCCAGGCTGGTCTGGAACTCCTGGGCTCACATGATCCTCCCACCTTGGCCTCCCAAGGTTTTGGGATTACAGGCGTGAGCCCGTTTTCTAAAGTTGAAACTAATTTTTGCATCCCTGTTCACCAGAAGATGTTAACTCAAGGCATTTATCAAGAAGAGCTACTACAGTTTCCTTTGGGATTTTATGAGCAACATACAATGTACCTCCAGGACTTCAGTCATGTTTGTGGTTCTTAGAATTTGTGAGGCTTAGGTCTGGGATCATCCTGAAAAGATCTGATGATTCCTGTGCCTGAGGCACAGGTGCCTTCAGTGAGTGCCAGCCTCTCACACTGTGATTTGGGGTTAAGGCCAGTGTAACCACAGCTCCACATCAAGCAGAACTTTAGCGTAGTCAGTTTTGAGATTAAGTTTGCAATGACCTACTAGCTTGTTTTCAATATTCTTCCTTTTTAATTGTGTCAATTAAAGCTTATCACTTGGGAGTCTGAAAATTGTTCTCCTCTTCCAACTACTTTAAAAGGAAAAGTTTTATTCCAGTGACTAAGTGGCTCTGTTAAATAGCTTAGAATCTTTCAACTAGACAGTATGTTGCAAAGTCTGTGGATGAAATGGCAAATGAGGATATTGACTTTTTAAAAGTGCTCATCGTAGGTGTTTGCCATCCCCATTAAGGCCATCTGATGGTGGCCTCAATTCCAAATCACCTCCACAGACATCTGCGAATTTATGAGTGTAGTGGATTGTGATATAAAATGATTTCTAACTGTGGGTCATGGTCACTGCTCTAGAAAGAAGTGAGCCATGGCACGGTGTCAAAAGTCTCCACAAAAAAAAAAAACAACAACAAAAAAACCAACACATAGAAAAACCCGTCAACCAAGAAAACTATGTTTAATAGACCTGATGCAGTAAGGTAGACCATCACTTAGACAAGTTCGTAGTAGTATCTCAGAAGAAGGAAGTCAGGACAAGGTATTTAAAGGGAGTTAGTGCTGGACCCTAATGTCAGCCACGGGCTGTGGGTGATAATGATGTGTCAGTGATGGTCATTGATTGTGACAAATGTACCACTTGGGTGTGGGATGTCCATAGCATGGGGGAGACCGTGTCTGTGGGATGGGACAGGGTATACGAGAATCTTCTGTAATTTCCACTCAATTTTGCTGTGAACCTTAAACTGTTCTAAAAATAAAGTTTAAAGTTTATTAAAATTAAAAAAAACAGAGTTTTGCAAGGCGGGGCGGGGATTGGACAGAGTATGCACTGGGCAAAGTTGTGAGAAGCAGTTTTGGATTATGAGCCCCCCAAGGTGAGGTCTTGAAGGAAGCTGTTGGACTTGAGAAGTAAGCAGTTTTCGTTGTTCTCCAGTTTTCCCTTCCTAGAGGAAGTATTTTCTGCAGCACACAGCAAGATTACTTTTATTTGATCTCAGTGTTTTTTAACATGGAGACAGGAAATTTGTCTCATTTCTCAGTGGGTTTCACCAGATCCTTTCTGAGGCAACATCTTCAGGAAAGTCACAGCACTAAATCTCATAGATAAATGCTGGCCAATTGCTGATTATGCTGTGGCAACTTTAAGTAACTTTGAAGAATGTTGGCCCCCAGGGAGTATCAGGAACCATTGAGAGCAAGACTGTGATTCTCTGCCATTTCGAATAGCAGTCAGTTGGCCTCTGCCCTTTAGGAGTCGTTTAGATTGGCAACTGTGGTACGTTGGCTCAGTTCCTAGGAAAACTTTGGAATCTTCCACTAAAATGGAGTTAACCAGACTTTGAAAGGCTGGGACTCCATAGAGCTACCTGGTGGTATTGGAAATAAACCCCCTGGAGTTGGGCTTTCTTTTTCTTGATCATCCACTTTACCTGTGCCAGCTTCTGAACACACTGTTGGATATACTAGTTTCGGGACACCTAGGGACCACAGTGCTGGACTAGAAAGGAACACTTGAGCACCACTGGTCATTGACAATGGAAAAAGATTGTATCCTGAGAGAATAGAGTGGTCAGTAACGTGTTAGAAAACCTCTGAGAGCTGAGCTGTAGACTATTTTTACCATCATTTCTTTGTCTTTTGTTTTTCTCTGTGTTGCAACTTAACCCCAAGGTCCTGTCTTAGAAAGTTGTACTTACGGCCAGGCACGGTGGCTCACGCCTGTAATCCCAGCACTTTGGGAGGCTGAGGTGGGCAGATCACGAGGTCAGGAGTTCAAGACCAGCCTGATCAATATGGTAAAACCTCGTCTCTACTAAAAATTCAAAAATTAGCCAGGCATGGTGGCACGCGCCTGTAGTCCCAGCTACTTGGGAGGCTGAGGCAGAGGAATCACTTGAACCCGGGAGGTAGAGGTTGCAGTGAGCTGAGATCACGCCACTGCACGCCAGCCTGGGCAACAGAGTGAGACTCTGTCTCAAAAAAAAAAAAAAAAAAGGAAGTTGTACTTACCACTGTCTTTCTTTGGCAGTCTTTTCACTTCTTCCATTTCTAAGTAAAAACTACAGAGCAAACCTAAAATTCATATTTAACATGAAGCCCCAGAGGGTAAACCCCAGTCCAAGAACCAGATTACTTGTAAACACACAGATAATCCCTTGCTGGTCTAGGGTCTTTCTGTTTACTGTTTAAGCCGTGAAATGGAACGTCTACTCAGTGTCATGGTTTTCACACTGGAGAAACACACACACACACACACACCCCCAACCTTACATATAACCAGTGCAGAATTTCCAACTTACCTTTTGAAGACCAAACGAATACTCTTTTCAGTGTTTCCTTGTTGGTGGTTTTGTTTCTTTTAAAACTACATTCAGGCTGGGCATGGTGGCTCACACCTATAATTCCAGCACTTTAGGGGGCTAAAGTGGGAGGATCACTTGAGGCCAGGAGCTGGACACCAGACTGGGCAACACAGTTAGATCCCATCTCTACAAAAACAAATGAAAGAAAACAAAACAAAAAAAACCCTACAGATATTTGTCCGACACTATTTACAGTAACTCCTAAACCAATCCAATATTCAGGACCTGGGTGCGATAATAGGGCCTGTAGCTGAATGACTGACAGAAAAGACTGCTTGATGATTTCTTTGCACAGTTGTTTGCTCAGAGGAACATGTATTTCTTATTTGTTGTTGTTAAGGAGAAGGTAATTTGCCGGGCCTGTGGTACAGGAAATCCTGCTCACCTGAGATACTGTGTCACCTGTGAGGGGGCCCTGCCTTCATCACAAGAGGTAGGTTGATTGCATGTGCCAATCCTATATTTAGTGGCTACTATGTCAATGTTAATGATAATAGAGAAACAGAATCTGCTGAGGGGGTTGGGGAGACAGACCCAAAAAAGCTTCTTTTGGTAAACTGAAAGCAAGATTTCCATATGTGGGGAGAACTTTATATCAACACAAAATTATTTTCAAAGTCTTAACTTCAAGAGGATTGAGTAAAATCAATAATTTTGTATGATTTTGTTTAATAACTTTGCATGGGAGGCTGGCATTAGCCTGTGGGGAAGTGAACTCATTCACATTTCATTACAGACAGGTATGTCTTTGTCCTCCCCTCCACCTTCCCACACCCCATAGTCCATTGTTTTCGTTGACTCTGTATGCACACTGCTTTTTGAAATTGAGGACATTGTAGCCACCTATTTCTTGGGTTTCCTGCCAGCCTATTTTGAATGTTGGAGTGAAGGAATAGGAGTATATGCACTTTAAATACAGTGATGATCTATTTTATATTTATAAAATGTTTCTGACGAAAATGAAAATTACTTCCAGGTGACTCTTGCTTTGTGCCAGGAAGAAGCTGGCATTTACTAGCCAACTTAGAAGAAAAAACTTGCTTCTTCTGGGTTGCTGTGTATGTTTTTGATTGTTTGTAGGGTTTGTTCTCATCTCAGAGAGATTCCTCATGAAACTGGACAATGTGGTTAGTTGGTCTACAGCAGCGGTCCCCAACCTTTTTGGCATCACGGACTGGTTTTGTGGAAGACAATTTTTCCATGGACCTGGTTGGGGGATGGATTCAGGATGAAACTGCTCCTCCTCAGATCATCAGTCATGAGTTAGATTCTCATAACCTAGATCCGTCACGTGCGCGGTTCACATTTGGGTTCACGCTCCTATGAGAATCGAATGCTGCCGCTGATCTGATAGGAGGTGGAGCACTCACCTCCTGCTGTCCGGCCCAGTTCCTAACAAGCCGTGGATCCATACAGGTCCGTGGCCCGGGGCTTGGGGACCCCTGGTCTGCCTGATTAGTATCAAATGGGTGTGTACTAGTTTCCTAAGCACCGTCAACTAAGTGGCTAACAATGACAGAAATCTATTGTCTTCTAGCTCTGGAGGCTAGAAGTCTAAAATCAAGGTATTGGCAGGGCCATACTCCCTCTGAAGGTGCTGGGAAATGAACTGTTCCATCTCCTCCCCCAGCTTCTGATAGCCTCAAGCTTCCCTTGGCTTCTAGATGCAGCACTCCAGTCTCTGCCTTTGCCATCCCGTGGAGCTCTCCCTCTGTGTCTGCCTGTGTGTGTATGCCACTGTGTCCAGGTTTCCCTTTTTCATAAGGACACCAGTCACACTGGATTAGGGCCCACCCTAATGACCACATTTTAACTTGATTAATTCTGTACAGACCTTTTTCCAAATAAGGTCTCATTTTGAGGTACTGGGAGTTAGGACTTCAACTTATCTTTTTCTGGGCAGACAGAATTCAACCTATAACAGTGGAGTTGGACAAGATACCTTTCTTTTCTTTTAGGATGGAGTCTCGCTCTGTCACCCAGGCTGGAGTGCAGTGGTGCAGTCTCGGCTCACTGCATCCTTGAACCTGCCTCCCAGGTTCAAGCGATTCTCCTGCCTCAGCCTCCTGAGTAGCTGGGATTACAGGTGCATGCCACCACACCTGGCTAATTTTTGTATTTTTAGTAGAGACGGGATTTCACCATGTTGGCCAGGCAGGTCTTAAATGCGTGACCTCATGATCCGCCCACCTCGGCCTCCCAAAGTGCTGGGATTACAGGCTTGAGTCACTGTGCCCTCTGACAAGATACCTTTTTTTTTTTTTAATTTTTTTATTTTATTTATTTATTATTATTATTATACTTTAAGTTGTAGGGTACATGTGCACAACGTGCAGGTTTGTTACATATGTATACTTGTGCCATGTTGCTGTGCTGCACCCATCAACTCGTCAGCACCCATCAACTCGTCATTTACATCAGGTATAACTCCCAGTGCAATCCCTCCGCCCTCCCCCCTCCCCATGATAGGCCCCGGTGTGTGATGTTCCCCTTCCCGAGTCCAGGTGATCTCATTGTTCAGTTCCCACCTATGAGTGAGAACATGCGGTGTTTGGTTTTCTGTTCTTGTGATAGTTTGCTAAGAATGATGGTTTCCAGCTGCATCCATGTCCCTACAAAGGACACAAACTCATCCTTTTTTATGGCTGCATAGTATTCCATGGTGTATATGTGCCACATTTTCTTAATCCAGTCTGTCACTGATGGACATTTGGGTTGATTCTAAGTCTTTGCTATTGTGAATAGTGCCGCAATAAACATACCTTTTAATGTCATCTCATCACGGACAGTCTAAGAGTAGTTGATTTGAAGGAACTTCTTTTGTTTCCAGCTTTATTGAGATATAATTTATATGCAATAAAATTCACCTATTTTAATTGTACAGTTTGATGAATGTTGGTAATTATATATAGCCATTTTAACCACCACCACAATGAAGATATTTAACAGTTCCATTTACCCTGAAAAGTTTTCTCATTCTTCTTTCTAGTTGAGCCACTTCCCTGGTCACCAGACCCAAAAAATACAGATCTGTTTTGACACTATGATTTTGTCTTTTATAGAAGTATGTAGTTTTTTGTGAGTGCTTCATTTCCTTCACTTAGCAGAATGTTTTTGGGGTTCATTCATGTTGTTGCATGTATTAATTTTTTTTTTTCATTTTGATTGTTGAGTAGTATTCCTCAGTATGGATATACTGGTTGATTCATCCACAGGTACTCATGCTGTTTCCAGTGCTGGCACGTTATGAATAATGCTGCGTTACATGCAAATCTCTGTGTGGGCATAGTTTTCATTTTCCTTAGGTAAATACCTAGGGGTAGGATTGCTGGGTCCTATTTAAGCGCATGTTTAATTTTATAAGATACTGACCTATATGAAACTGGAACCTTCATATATTGCTGCTAGGAACACAGGTGGTATACCTTCATATATTGCTGGCCTATCACTTGTGTTTCTACTAGCAATATATAAAGGTTCCAGTTTCTCTACATCATCTCCAACACTTACTATCACCTGTCTTTTATTTTTTTTCCTTCCTTCCTTCCTTCCTTCCTTCCTTCCTTCCTTCCTTCCTTCCTTCCTTCCTTCCTTCCTCCTTTTCTTTCTTTCTTTCTTTTTTGTCGTTGTTGAGACGGAGTCTCACTCTGTCGCCCAGGCTGGAGTGCAGTGGCACAGTCTCGGGTTACTGCAACCTCCACCTTCCGGGTTCAAGCCATTCTCCTGCCTCAGCCTCCCAAGTAGCTGGGACTATAGGTGCCCGCCACCATGCCTGGCTAATTTTTTTGTTGTATTTTTAGTAGAGAGGGGGTTTCGCCATATTGGCCAGGCTGGTTTCGAACTCCTGACCTCAGGCGATCCGCCCACCTTGGCCTCCCAAAGTGCTGGGATTACAGGTGCCCAGCTGGCGCCTGGCTGGTATCACCAATCATTTTAATCATGATATTCCCTTTTTACCATTTTAATGTATGTAGGATCTATAGTGATATTATTCCCCTCTTTCATGCCTGATACTTGTAATATGTGTGTTCTTTCTTTATCATTCCCTCTCTCTCTGTCTGGCTTGTAAATTTTATTGATCTTTTCAAAAAACTAGCTTCTGGTTCATTCATTTGCTCTATTTTTTTGAATCCTATATTTTTTTATTTTGCTCTTCATTATTTTATTATTTTTTCTTTGGGTTTAATCTGATTTTCTTTTTCTAATTTTTAAGGTGAGAACTCAAATTATTAATTTCAAATTTTTCTTATTTTCTAACACAAACTATAAATTTCTAAGAACTTATTTAGCAGCATCCCTATGTATTTTCATGATAATTCAGTTTGAAATGTTTTCTCATTTATCAATGATTTCTTTTTTGACCTATGACTTATTTATTAGTTCCAAAACATATGAGCTTTCTCTGTTTATCTTACTCTTATTGAGGTCAAATTTAATTCCATTAATGGTCAGAGAGCACACTCTGTATAATTTCAGTTATTTTAAATTAATGAGGTTTATTTTATGGCCCAGGATCTAACTTGCAAAACATACCAGGTGCATTTGAAAAGAATGTGTGAGTGGAGTATTCTATAAATATCAAATCAATGTGAAGTGTTGCACAGATATTACATATATTTGCTTATTTTTGTCTAGTTTTTCTAGCAAATAATGAAAAAGAGGTATTGGAAAGCTCCAACTATAGGAGGTGAAAGACTTGAACGTTAAAAACTGAAAAACATTGATGGAGGGAATTGAAGAGACACAAGTACAGTCATGCATCACTTAATGACAGGGAAACATTCTGAGAAATGCATTGTTAGGTTGTTTCATTGTTGTGTGAACATCGTGGCATGTACAGTATTTCACAAGCCTAGATGGTATAGCCTACTGCATACCTAGGCTATCTGGTATACCCTATTGCTCCTAGGTTGCAAACTTTACTCAATACTCTAGGCAATTGTAATACACATCACAAGGTGATAGAGGTTTTTGGCTTCTGTAAAGTGTGATGGGGCCTACTGTCATATGTGCAGTTTTTCGTTGACCAAAATGTCATTATGTGGTGCATGACTGTAAATGGAAAGATATCCCATGTTCATGGACTGGATGAATTAATATTGTTAAAATGTCCATACTCTATCAAAATTTTGCTGACATTTTTCACAGAAATAGAAAAAAAACTTAAAATTTGTTTGGAACCACAAAAGACCCTGAATAGCCAAAGGAATTTTGAGAGAGAGAAAAAAAAAAAAAGAACAAAACCAGAGATATCACACTTCCTGAGCTACTATAAAGCTATACTGGCTGAGTATCTCTTATCTGAAATGGTTGGAACCAGAAGTATTTGGATTTTAGGTTTTCTGGACTTTGAAATATTTGTGTATTTATAATGAGATATCTTGTTGATGGGACCCAAGTCTAAACATGAAATTCTTTGTTTCTTATACAAGTTATACAAATGGCCTGAAGGTAATTTTATATAATATTTTAAATAATATTGTGCATGAAACAAAGTTTTGACTACATTTCAACTGTGACCCATCACATAGGTCAGTTTGGGTTTAGGAGTATTTTAGATTTTAGATTTCCAGATTAGAGATGTTCAGCATATAGTAATCAGAACAGCATGGTACTAGCATAAAAACAGACATGTAGACCAATGGACCAGAACAGAGAGCCCAGAAATAAATTCATGCAGCTACCATCAATTGATTTTTCAACTAAGGTGCCGAGAACACACAATGGGGAAAGGATAGTCTCTTCAGTAAGTGGTGTTGGGAAAACTGGATATTTACACACAGAAGAATGAAATTAGATCCTTATCTCACACCATATACTAAAATCAACACAACATGGATTAAACTGAAAAAATTCTACCAGAAAACATAGGAGAAAAGCTCATGACATTATTCTGGGCAATGATTTTTTTTTGATATGACCCCCAAAGCACCGGCAACAAAAGCAAAAAATAGACAAATAGAATGACAACAAACTAAAAAGCTTCTGCACGGCAAAGGAAACAATCAACCTACAGAATGGAAGAAAATATGTTCAAACCATACGTCTGATAAGGGATTAATATCCAATACATATAAGGAACACAAACAACTCAATAGTAAGTAAACAAATAACCTTATTTAAAAATGGGCAAAGGGAGAAGTCCTGCATGGCTTCTGCTAGCAGAAGCTGCATGGTAGGGCAACCTCCTGTGCCCTAGGGCCAGATGACACTCTAAGGTGGATGAGTCACCTGTAAATCCAGCTGAGCATTGCAGGCCACCCAGGGAGAGATTTTTTAAAAGCCTATTATTCCTGGATGCCTGGTACATTTAAGATGCCTGACAGCATGAGAAGTACTTGGAATAAGTGCAGGATGTCACCTGGAATCAGAGCCCTAAGTGATCTGGACTTTCCTTAATTCTAAATGCAGCATTCTTCATTTCAAGATGCCTTTGCACTTCTGATAAATGCAAACTGACAACCCTCAAGGCCACAATGGAGGGGAAATAGTTGGGGCTTAAAGCCTAGAAGACTGCCCTTAACAAAGCAAAGTCCCTGATTGGCATTTGAAATGCTGAGGCAGTTGCTGTGGAGGAGACATTTTTCTTATCCCACTAAGTACGACTTTGTGGTTCTTATTTTTTCCCTAGTCACCACTGTTTTAAGGATTCATCAAAAATTCCAAATCTGTAAGCATCACATACATGGAGCTTGTTGGAGAGAATCCTAGTAGTCATATTAATTGCACCAAAATTTTATAGGAGGAGGTAGATGAAATCCAAAAGGTAAAACTTGAGATGCTAACGGTGAAATTTACAAAGTGCCCTCGGTGTATACCTGACGACTGTATCAACATGACTGGTTATGTACTTCTTCATGTACTTCTTTCATCAAGAGATGCAGACATATTGTAGAACCCCTTAAGAAGGAAGAGTTCTATATTGTAGAATCCTTTAAGAAGGAATATGCTATTGGGCCAATAGCATATTCTATACTGGTTCATTACAAAATTGAAATGCTTGACAGGCTCCGAAGAGCCATGTATATGCCTCGGAATTTCTATTGCATTCATGCGGACAAAAAATTCAGAGGATTGCTTTTTAGCTCCAGTGATGGGCATTGTGTCATTTCAGTCACATCTTTGTGGTCTGTCAGTTGAAGAGTCTGGTTTATGCCTTGTGGAGTCGGGTTCTGGCTGACCTCAACTGCGTGAGGGACCTCTGCACAGTGAGTGCAGACTGGAAGTACTTAATACATGTTTGTACTATGGATTTTCCTGTTAAAACCAACCTAAAATCATTAGGAAGCTCAGGTTGTTAATGGGTGAAGACAATCTCAAAGCCAAGAGGATGCCATCCAATAAAGAAGAAAGGTGGAAAAAGTGGTATGCAGATGTTAATGGAAAGCTGACACACATGGCGACTGTCAAAGGGCATCCTCCGCTTGAAGCACCCTTTTTTTCAGGCAGTGTCTATTTTGTGGTCAGTAGGGAGTATGTGGGGCATGTGCTAGAGGATGAAAAAACCCAAAAGTTTATGGAGTGGGTGTGAGGCACAGACAGCCCAGGTAAGTATCTCTAGGCCATCATCCAAAGGATCACTGAAGTCCCTGGCTCATTCGCTTTAAACCATAAGTATGAGTTGTCTGGCGTGCATGCGGTTGCTAGGTTTGTCAACTGGCAGTACTCTGAGGATGATGTTTCCAAGGGTGCTCCTTACCCACCTGTACTGGGGTCTCCATGTACTCAGCATGCATTTTCAGAGCCAGCAACTTGAATTGGATGCTGTATAAGCACCTATGGGTGCAAGCCCATACATTTGATATGGATGTTGACCTCCTTGCCACTCAGTGTTTGGATGAGCATCTGAGGCATAAAGCTTTGGAGACTTTAAAACACTGACCATTATTAGCAATTTTGGGAATAAGAAGAAGGATGCACAAAGTGCCGACTATCTCATTCCTCTTCCTTGTCAATAAGCATCAGAAAAGTTGTTTGGGGTCCTGTTTGGGCCAGGGACTCTGAGTCTTCATGTCAGAGAAGCTGCATGTTTTCTGCAGAGCACAATTAGCTAGAAAGGTGTTATAATTTCTACTTTAAACAATTATAAGGGCTTGAAAGGGAATTAAGAGGAAAAAAACCAAAATGATAAAGCTTATTTTTTTTTTTTATTTACACCAATATTTATTTTTTACTATTTCTGATGTTCTTTTTTTTTTTTTTTTTTTTTTTTTAGATAGAGTCTTGCTCTGTCGCCTGGGCTGGAGTGCAGTGGCCGGATGTCAGCTTACTGCAAGCTCCGCCTCCTGGGTTTACGCCATTCTCCTGCCTCAGCCTCCCGAGTAGCTGGGACTACAGGTGCCCGCCACCTCGTCCGGCTAGATTTTTGTATTTTTCAGTAGAGACGGGGTTTCACGGTGTTAGCCAGGATGGTCTCGATCTCCTGACCTCGTGATCCACCCATCTCCGCCTCCCAAAGTGCTGGGATTACAGGCTTGAGCCACCGTGCCCGACCTCTGATGTTCTTTACTCTTCTCTGTGGACCTGAGTTTCTCTTTGGTATATCCCTTCACACAGAGGAGCTCCCTTTATCACTTCTTAGAGTGTGGGTCTGCTGGCAGTGATTTCTCTTTGTTCTCTTTTACCTGAAAATGTCTTTATTTCAACTTCATTCTCAAAGAGTATTTTTGATGGATATATAATTCTGGGCTGACAGTTATTTTCTTTCCAAACTTTAAAGGTGTTCCACACTCTTCTGGCCTCCATGCTTTCTGCTCAAAAGTCAGATGTAAATCAAATTGATATTTTCACATATGAGATGTGTCATTTTTCTCTTGCTGCTTTTAAGGTTTGCTCTTTATTGTTGGTTTTCAGCAGTTTGGCTTTAATATGCTTTAGTGTGAACTTATTCTGGTTGGTGTTCATTTAGAATCTTGTAGCTATAAATTTCTGTCTTTCATCAGATTTGGCAATTGTTTGGCCATGATTTCTTTAGTTTTCCACTCCACTCATTTTCTACTTTCCATCTGGAAGTCCATGTACACACCTGTTGAATTGTTTGATATTATCTAATAGGTCCCCGAGGTTCTGTTCTTTTTCATTGTTGTTGTTCTTTTTTTTTTTTTTTTGAGATGGAGTCTCGCTTTGTCATCCAGGCTGGAGTGCAGTGGCGCAATCTCAGCTCACTGCAACCTCCGCCTGCATAAAATTCCTCAACATACTAAATACCAAGAAAAAAATTTGAGGGGAGGAGGGACAGAAAGTTTGGTCTCCATTCAGATATTTTGTCTTTAGCTGAGCTGCTTCAAGCCTGTTCTGTACATATGTTGTTCAGGGATTGGTCAGAGATCTGAATACACAGAAAAGATCTCCTCTCTGTCTTGTTTCTTTCTGGGAACTCCTTGCCTCTTTAGCAGCCAAACATTCCCCAGCTTCAGTTTTCTGGTTCTCCTGGCCAGAAATATTGACTTGTGCCCACCACTTCACATGTGCTATGTAGACCACCCTTAGCTCCAGGCTGAAAACCGTGACGATGGGAACTGACTTTGTGTAACTCCCCTCCTGCTTGTATGTACTTGCTGCAACTTTACCTGCTTCTGTTCATTCTCCACTGCCTTCAAGTATTATCAGCAGATTTTTTTTTTTTTTTTTTTTGAGACAGAGTCATGCTCTGTCGCCCAGGCTGGAGTACAGTGGTGTGATCTCGGCTCACTGCAACCTCTGCCTCCTGGGTTCAAGTGATTCTCCTGCCTCAGCCTCCCAAGTAGCTGGGATTACAGGCATGGGCCACACCCAGCTAATGTTTGTATTTTTAGTACGGATGGTGTTTCACCATGTTGGCCAGGCTGCTCTCAAACTCCTGACCTCCAGTGATCCACTCACCTCGGCCTCCCACAGTGCTGGGATTGCAGGTGTGAGCCACCGCACCCGGCCTATTATCAGCAGATTTTATAGTTATTTTCTGTGTGGGAGTCATTTGTTATGGTCTTATGCTATCATTACCAGAAGGAAAAATCTGTAGTTTTTTTTTTTAAAGACGATTTTTATTACATACAATGTGTTTCTTCTTCAGAACTGAGACTAAAAACCAACTAATGAGATGGTGAATTTCATCAGAAAACACTTCCATTTCCAAATCAAAGCTGGTGTAATTTTAGGGTTGTCTTTTGTTGAGAGTTGTCTGTTAATGTGGTTTTAGACTTGATATCACTCTCATCATAAAATGACACTCTATAATTTTTTTCCAAGGCACCAGAAGAAATAGTGAGATTGGGACAGCATAAAAATGGGAAACAGTGGAACTTCTGGAATTCTTGGAATATTCTTACAGATAGATTTCAGTAAATTGCAAGCAAAAGATTTTCTCAGACATCCTTTCCTCAGGCATTCAGCACTTATTTTGTAAATAATAAAACCATTTAAATTGATTTTATTAACTGTCAGTGATGTAACTGTTTCAGAACAATCCCAAAATTGAATTTGTTCTAAAAATTGTATTTCTATCTGAATGGCATATCAGAGCTTAGATGTCACAGGATAATATTTATCTCTGTAGTCCATAGAAGTCACAATGCATGTTCATTCTGATAGCTTTATGTCTTTTCTTTGTTTAGCAGCATTAATATGATGGGGTAAGGTAACTTTTCTTTGTCTTCATTTTTTTGTTTTGTTTTTTGATCAGTAAGACTACCAGAAAGATAACTTTTCTTTCTTTAAAGCAATGTTGTATTTAAAAGCCACTAGAACAGTCAGTACATTTCCATGAAAAGTCTGAAGGCTTTGTATTTAGAAATCCAGGCCAGTAAGCTTTATGCCAAAATCCTGTCTTAAGGATAGGACAATTGAAATGTAAGTTCTGAAGCAAAAGTTTGCAGAGAATTTCTCTTTGATTTACCTGAAGGAGTTTCCCTCTAATTGCACAGAAATGAAGGCAAGTGCACACAAAGAGGGCCTCTGTTCTCGGGTGTCTGTGGATGCTGGGGGCTGATGTGGCCTCTCTTGGATAGGTTTCTATTGTAGATAACAGAGCAGTCCCTGAAGCAAAACAGGATATAGCTGGGCAGATAGAGTGAACTAAAGTGTGTGTCTTTAGGGAAAAGTGCCCTTAGCAAATAGTTTCCCTGGTGTGCGCAGTCTTAGTATTGTGGCAATACACACATCCAGTTACCAATTGAATCAATCATTCATTGACTTAGTAAAACCATTTGAATGACTCCCATGTGCCAAGATATCAGGACTGTCCTAGTGGAGGGAATAAAAGTGAAATTATAGTCCTTTCTCCTGAAGAAATCAAGTTCTAGTGGAAAGCAAGGTGGGACAGGAAGGAAGCTGGCTGATGGAACTTGGCCCATTGCTAAGCATTCCTATCCCCTTAACTGTGGGTAATTGTCTGAAACTCCCTACAGACCTGGGAAGAAGCTATTGTATTAAAGGGGCTGTATGGAATTAGGGAGAGAAGCCAGGCTTTAGAGTCAGATGACCCTAATCGTGCATCTCACCCTCTCTGTGTCCCCGTGCTCTCCCTCTGTAAGATGGGGACAGTGACGGCTCCACCTCCCAGGTCTGCCTGCCGGGACTGCCGGGACTGCTGTGAGGGTGCAGGGCAGTGTGGGAACAGAGCCTGCACATGGTGGGTGGTCAGGTAGCAGCCACTGTGCTGTCACTCCCATTTGGGAAGTGAGCAAGTCTCTTACCAGGCAATAGTGAGGAAGCAGCAGGAACAGATTCTAATCTAGGTTTACCTAACATAGGCCCAGGAATTCTCACAAAACAATTCTGCCTCTGTCCCCAATATAAAATAATTGTTCTCATGTGTCAAGAGTGGGAAATCAAGTCACACTTTTCTATGGAAACCAAAATTCCAAAGGGTAGAAGATAAGCCTCAATCGTGGCCCCTCAGGTAGTTTAGCTCTCTTCTTCCTTCATTAATATTGTTCTGTTAAATCAACAGTAGGGCTTGCTACCCCTTGTAGAGGACTACGTGCTCGCAAAGGAGATGTTCCCGATAAGTCCTGCTCTTGCAAACAAAGCAGGACATTCCTTCCCTGCAAACAGGGAGGACAAAGGAGTCAGCTGCAAACAGCAGACCCTGGGGACTGGTTTATGTGTAAACATCTTGAAAAACCAGAAAGTCAGGGAAAGGTCAGAAAAACAACATGTGTCTTGTGACTTGGCAACATTCCACAAACGACTGTATAAAATAAATCAGAGCGTGCCGTTCGGGGCAGCCGCCATGTTTGTCTCGTCTTGTGTTGTCTTGTGTGTTCATTCCTTTGTCTAGGAAACATGCGGACCCCAACATCTGGTGCAGTGAGCAGGGTCCGTGGCTCCACAAGAGCAAGGAACCGGAGGGGGAACACCCCGGGTAAGTAAATAAAGAAGGGAGACCCACAGGAAAATTATGGGGAATTCCACCTCTCTGGCCTCTGAATACTTGCGGTTGCTCCAGGGACTGTGGATGTCTATAGGAGTAGAAGTAAAAGAAAAGACTTTGAAGCGATTGTTTGCCCATGTTGAGCAACATTGTTATTGGTTTCAATATCAAACTAAAGTGCAGCTAAATGGAAAGGAATGGTTACAAGTAGTTAAAGTCCTGCCTGGAGCTCATCAGCGAGGGCAAACAATGCCTCTGACTTTGTGGACTTTGTGTAGTTCCATTACTCAAGCATTAGAATTACTTGAAACTGACTCAGAACATGGCGATACTGCCACAAGAGGTGAGGCATCTGAAGCTTTGGAGAGGAATGATCTTAGAGAGGAACATATTTACGCCCCGGTTGCTGAGGATAAAGAATTGGAAGAAAAGCTAATGCCTCCTTCATCTGAAGGAAATTCTGACTTGCTGCGCATTTTAGATATGTTACAACAGTTGTTAAAATTACAAGGTGCTGCTGCTCCTGTTTCTCCTATTCCTCCACCACAAGCCTTCCCTGTTACTTTCCCTTCTGCTCCTTTGGAGGAAGATTTCCCCTTGCCGCCACCTCCAACTTCTTTGCCTATGCCAGGTCAGGTTTTTTCTGTACCCTTTCCTCCTGTAGGAGAAAAGAAAGAATCGAAGGTAAAAGATGATTTTGAAGAATTAGATTTGTTCCCAATAACACAAGCTGCTTTTGGCCCCAATGCTCAGTTTCCAAACGGTGGCCATAATGTGACTTTTACAGCACTACAATTTAAATTTTTGAAAGAAATGAAAGCTGCAATTTCCAATTATGGACCTCAGTCACCGTTTGTTCTCGGCCTTCTCGATTCCTTTTCTTCAGAACATATGATGATTCCTATTGACTGGGAAATGCTGGGAAAGGCTGTCCTTGACCGCTCTCAATGGCTTCAATTAAAAAGTTGGTGGTAGGAGAAGGCAAGAGTACAAGCTAGAACAAATGCTACCCGAAATCCCCCAGGACCTACTGAAGAACAGCTTACGGGTACTGGACAATATGCCACTCTTAATGCTCAAGCAGGCCTAGATGATATTGCCCTCACTCAGATTAAAACTTTGTTTTTAAAAGCGTGGACTAAAGTTGAGATAACAGGTAAAACTTCTTTATCATTTGTAAAAAATCCTGCAAGGAGCCAATGAGCCGTATCCAGATTTTGTAGCCCATCTTCAAGATGCTGTATTGAAGACTGTAGGTGGGGGTCCTGCTTCTAAAATTCTTCTGGATATGCTGGCCTTTGAAAATGCTAATCTTGAGTGTCAAAAGTTATTAAGAACTTTAAAAGCCAGTGGAGCTAATTTAGATGAGTATATTCGGGCTTGTACAGGCGTTGGAGGAGCTATTTACAATGCTCAGTTGTTCGCTGGAGCACTTTCTAAGGCCTTAAAGAGTAATTCTAAACAAGGCGTATGTTTTCAATGTGGGAAACCCGGCCATTTTAAGAAAGAATGTTGGGAAAAACTGGGCTTCCCGACCGCAAAAGAGAAAAAGTTACCCTCTGGGGAGTGCAAACGATGTGGAAAAGGTCGACATTGGACAAATGAATGCCGTTCAAAAACTAATAAGAGTGGAAATTTATTGTCACCCCTCCCGGGAAACGGGAACCAGGGCCCGCAGGCTTGGAGCCCCAACAATTACAATGCAGGCCTATCACAATACCCAGTGAACGATGGCTTACAACATCAACGAATGACTTACAACATCAACGAATGACTTCGAGTCATCCTTAAGGATATCACCCCTTACCCCCGTTTCTCAGCTTTATGCTGCCACTAAGCAGAGTGCTGCTGCTGACTTGGCTATTACTCAACCTTATACTTTTTCTCCTAATGGAGGAATATATAAGTTAGCTACTGGAGTGTGTGGCCCTTTGCCAAAGGGACATGTAGGACTTTTGTTAGGTCGAAGCAGCAGCGCTATGCAGGGGTTAATAGTGGTTCCAGGAATCATTGATCCTGATTTTACTGATGAAATCCTTATTATGGTACAGGTTTCACAGTTTATGCACCTAGAGGCAGGGGAATGTATTGCACAATTGCTTTTATTGCCTTTTTTTCCCTTTCTGTCTAGAGACGTGTCTCGTCAAGGAGGTTTCCATAGTACTGGGAAAACTGTTTTCTGGGAAACTTTAGTTTCTGATCAAAAACTTTTATGTTCATTGCAAATTAATGGGATACTTTTTGAGGGATTAGTCGATACAGGAGCAGATGTATGAATTATTTGCTTGGCTTAATGGCCTGCTCATTGGAAAAAGAAACAGGTATCGGTTACTCTATCTGGCCTAGGTACTGCTTCTATAGTCTACCAAAGTGCTGAGCCCCTGAGCTGCACAGGACCTGAAGGACAACAGGGAAAAGTATTATTTTGTATAGTTCCCATTAACATTAACCTTTGGGGCCGTGCTCTTTTACAACAATTTGGTGCCTTTCTAAGCATTCCTCATATTTCTCTGGCTGCCAAAAATATGATGTTCAAGATGGGCTACAATCCTTTAAACTCTTAGCCACTGTCCACAAGCCTCAAGCTTTACAATTGAAATGGAAAACTACAACTCCTGTTTGGGTGGAACAGTGGCCATTATCTAAAGAAAAACTTGAGGCTTTAAAGAATTTAGTTAAGGAACAATTGGCCGAGGGGCATATTGAACCAAGTACTTCTGCATGGAATTCCCCTGTGTTTGTCATTAAAAAGAAAAGTGGAAAATGGTGCTTATTAACTGATCTTAGAGCTGTAAATGCCTGTATTCAACCTATGGGGACTTTACAACCTGGTCTTCCTAATCCAGCCCTCATCCCACAGGATTGGAAATTAATGGTCATAGATCTTAAAGATTGTTTTTTTACTATTCCATTATCACCCCAAGATTGTGAAAAATTTGCCTTTACTGTTCCTGAATATAATAATAGACAGCCTACTCAAAGATATCAATGGAAAGTTCTCCCTCAAGGTATGCTTAATAGTCCTACTCTTTGTCAAGAATTTGTTCATAGAGCTTTAAATCCTGTTAGATGTCAATTTCCTACTGTATTGATATATCATTATATGGATGATATTCTATTAGCAACTCCAGATGAAGTCCTGCAAAGTCAAGTTTTTCATGCTTTACAACAGCAATTAACTCAATATAATTTACAAATTTCCCCTGAGAAAATACAAACTCAATTTCCCATTCAATATTCAGGATACCTTTTAGCAGAAAAGCAGATTCGGCCACAAAAATTTCAAATTCGAAGAGATCAACTTTTGACTCTTAATGATTTTCAAAAATTGCTAGGAGACATAAATTGGCTTCGCCCCATCTTAGGCATACCTACTTACAAATTGCAACATTTATTTGCTACCTTAGAAGGGGATTCAGATTTAAATAGTTGCCGTCAACTATCCCCTGCAGCAGAAGAAGAGTTGTCGTTTGTAGAAAATAGAATTAGTGAAGCTCAACTTAATTATATTGCACCCAATCTTCCACTCTCTTTATGTCTTTTTCATACTCCTCACTCGCCAATGGCCATTTTACATCAAGATAATAACATTCTGGAGTGGCTATTTTTGGCTAATAAAACCATTAAAAAATTCACCCATACATTGATAAATTGGCTGAATTAATTATCAAAGGATGACATCGAGTTCATCAATTGCTTGGTACTGACCCTATTAAAATTATTACTTGATTATCTAATCAATACATTGAGTCTCTATTGGAAACTCATGAAGGTTGGCAAGTGGTTTGCGCTGAGTATACTGGCTCTTTTTCTCAGCACTACCCTAGCAATAAATTATTTGCTTTTCTACAACAATATCCTTTATTGCCATATAATCCCATCTCTTACACCCCAGTTAAAGGTCCCACCTTTTTCACTGACGCATCTAGTAACGGAAAAGCTGGATATTGGACTCAGGATAACTTTAAAATTTCTCACTATCCATTTGAATCAGTGCAACAGGGAGAAAATTTTGCCATTCTTATGGTACGGCAGGACTGGCCTCAAACCCCTTGTAATACAGTTAGTGATTCTCAATACACTGTATACGTAACTAAATATATTTCTCAAACTTCTTTGCCATTATTTCCCAAAACTCCTTTATAAAAATTATTTTCTTTATTATTTATGGCTCTTACTTCTCGCACTGCCCCCCTTTTTATCACTCATATTCGTTCTCATTCTACCTTGGCAGGACCTTTGACTTTTGGCAATAGTCAAATTGATTCCTTACTTATCGGCAGTGTCCAACATGCTCAGGATGAACACCAATTGCATCATACTAATAGTTTAGGATTACAACGGCAGTTTTCTATAACACGCCAACAAGCCCGAGCTATTGTCAGGGCCTGTCCATCTTGTGCTCCTATTATTGCACCTTTTCTAAGTCCAGGTACTAATCCTCGAGGCACTCAACAAAATCACATTTGGCAAATGGATGTCACTTATGTCCTTCTTTTGGTCGTCTAAAATATGTTCATCATACAGTTGATACCTGGTCACATTTCCAATGGGCTACACCATTACCCTCCGAAAAGGCTGACTCTGTTATCACTCATTTACTTACTTGCTTTGTGGTTATGGGAGTTCCTGCTGAATTAAAAACTGATAATGCCCCTGCTTATCGCTCTCGTAAATTGGCTGCCTTCCTTTCTTTATATCATATTCACCATTCCACCGGTATTCCATTTAACAGTCAAGGCCAAGCAATTATTGAAAGAGCCAATGCTACTTTAAAATTACAACTTTCAAAACAAACGGGGAAATGGGCAAGATTCCCCAAAACATCAAATTCTGAAAGCCCTTTTTACTTTAAATTTTCTCAACCATTGGTGCCAATTACAGCAGTCGGCAGCGGTGAAACATTTTCAACAGCCTTTAGAAAAGCTGCAAAACAGTAATCTGTGGGTGTATTATCCTTCATTACAAGGGCAATATTTAAAAGGAAAAGTTTTACAGTGGGGCCGAGGCTATGCTGTTGTCCGTACAGGTGCCGGAGACGAGTGGTTTCCATCTCGACGGTTGAAACAGTGCCATGGCGAAGAGGAGTCGATCCGAAGAGTTCCTCAAGGAATTTCAGGAGCTGAATCTGAGTGCTCAGAGAACATTCACCTTCGGGACTCGACATGCGGAGCCCCCGACATGGGGTCGACTGAAAAAGCTTACTCAGGAAGCTGAAGGGGTTGTTCAACAAGCCGGGCAGCCCAAAACCCCACTGACTTTATTCCTGGCTATGCTGGCTGTAGTGAATTGCCAGGTAATGACTGGAAAATTTACATACTGTGCTTATATTCCCTTTCCACCCTTATATCAAGGTGTGGCCTGGGGAGACAAAGAAGTCCCAGTATTTACTAATGATACTGCTTGGATGCCATCACCTTTTTTAAACCAGGATCCTGAACTAGACACTGGCACAGTAAATAATTCATATCCATTTGGGGTTGAAGGGTTACCCATATGTCTTGGGAGTAGCCCACATTGTCTGCATCCTTCTCATGAGGCTTGGGCTGTTCGCTATAACCATAGTCATATATCTGCCTTTACTATGATTATTGTGGCTCAAAGTTTTAAGTATAATCATACTGCATTACTTAATGAAACTCTGCCAAGTACATTATCTTTATGCCCTATCCCTGATGTGTCCGGAGGTGTTTCCCAACTAGAGTGGACTAGATATAGAGGTAGTGGGCCACGATTGTTGTTAGAAGTAAAAGGGAAGAGTCGTAAATACCTTGTTACAGATTGGAGTGTACATGGAGATTTTCAAACTAAATTCAGCCATGTCAACCTGCATTGGCATAAAGGTAATCACAGCATTTCTGTGGATGGCAATGAAACTATTATTGGGCATGATGGTGGTCTGTCACCCCCTATGCCACATTTGGCTAATACCTCACAAATACAAAGTCATATTTGGAAGTTGCTAGCTGCTGGTAAACCATGAAAATGTTCATTTTCACGGGAAACATGTCCTTAAATCTTACTAATATTGCTAACCCTTTCCATATATCTTTGCATCAAAATAGTTCTAGATATGTTATTGCATGTGTAAGAAAGACTTACTTCTTGTTGATAGGAATTATTAAATAGGATAATAATACAGGGGTAGTTAACTGTACAAATAATGGTACATTCTTAAGTTGTATAAATACTACTTGGTGGAATAATAATTGGAATGAGTCTCATTCCAATTTATATATACTAAGAGCCAGAAAAGAAACCTGGCTACCCGTGAACTTAACACATGCCTGGAGTGAATCTGCTGGGGTTACTCAAATTTACAAAGTAATGCAAAGTCTTGTCCACTGCAGCCGGATAATGGTTGGGGTCGTCGAAGCAGCAGTGGTGGGACTTGTAGCAATTGCTTCCACCGCCGCTGTTGCTGGATTAGCTCTACACCAGAGTATACAAAATGCAGAATTTATGCAACAATGGCATGAACAATCACATTTGTTGTGGCAGCAGCAATGAGACATAGATGCTCATTTGACTGAACGAGTGGATAATCTGGAGCAAGTGGTTTCTTGGTTAGGAGATCAGCTAACAGTGTTGAATACTCGAGCTTTGTTAAAATGTGATTGGAATACTACCCAATTTTGTATTACTCCTGTTCCTTTTAACAGCACTGTACATAATTGGACTGAGATAAAGAGACTTTTAATTGGCCATAATAATCTTTCCTTAGAAATACAAGAATTAACACAAAACATTTCTGAAACATTTCGCAATCAGTTACCGTTGCTGACCGGAGCAGATTTGATGACTGGTATTGCAAAAAGCTTGACGTCTTTAAACCCAATGAGCCCTGTAAAAACTTTACTGACTTCTGTTTCTAGTAATGTATTGATTGTTGTTCTTGCCTTTGTCATTTTCACAGTCTGCTGGAGACGGTGCCAAAGGGCAAACACCGAATCCCAGCAAGCTCAACATGTGATGATGGTTTTGAAAGAAATTCAAACTTGTAAATAAAGAAAGGGGAAATGTAGAGGACTATGTGCTCGCAAATGAGATGTTCCCAATAAGTCCTGCTCTTGCAAACAAAGCAGGACATTCCTTCCCTGCAAACAGGGAGGACAAAGGAGTCAGCTGCAAACAGCAGACCCTGGGGACTGGTTTATGTGTAAACATCTTGAAAAACCAGAAAGTCAGGGAAAGGTCAGAAAAACAACATGTGTCTTGTGACTTGGCAACATTCCACAAACGACTGTATAAAATAAATCAGAGCGTGCCGTTCGGGGCGGCCGCCTCGTTTGTCTCGTCTTGTGTGTTCATTCCTTTGTCTAGGAAACATGCGAACCCCAACAATCCCTGATACTGAGAAATATTAAGATGTGCAAGGCATCAGTTTCATTGACTTTCTGTGATCTCCATGAAGGAATGTGTGCTCTGTGTACTAATTTATTAACTAGTGAAACCTATCATAGCTGTACTCCTTTGGGCAAAAAAAAAAAAAAAAGAAAAGAAAAAAATTGTATTTTCAGGGCTCATATTGTCTGGGGGCTTTTTATCTTTTTGGAATTGGGAGGGGGATTAGAGAATATAGTACTGATCCTGCCTTTAAATGCCGTTTCATTCACCAGTCGATATGCAGTGGGGATAAAGCCAGTCCTCCGCCCACTCAGAAAGGGGGGACCATCTCCTGCTCCAGATGTGGTCGTTGGAATCTCTGGGAGGCGTCCTTCTGCGGCTGGTGTGGAGCCATGGTGGGTATTTTAAAACAGATTCTGTATACTGAGCACCTGGAGAGAGCCAGGCACTTCTCCCATGGCCTTGCAGAAATCACTTCTTGTGATTTTGCCACTGGTACCTATAACCTAAGAATCTGGAGATAGGGATAATTAATTATCTTACATTGAGAGCCATCTCTGGTGACGGTTTTGATTTCCTTTTCTTTGAGGTTAAACCTTTTCACTAATTTATTGACTGCTGGCATTTTAAAAAATGAATTCTGTCTGCTTGCCTCTATAATAAAACACTCAAGACTATGTATTTATTCATTTATCTAAGTATCACATGCAAATAATAAGAAAGTTTTAGAGTGAAGGGTTAATCTCCTTTCTAAGTCCCACAGTTCTCCTCTCAGAAGCAATTGCTCATATCCAGTTCTTGAGATGTTCTTTCAGCTATTCAAGGCATGTATAAGTAAACTGGTGCTATGAACACTGATCCAATTATTTTCACCTAGCAATATGTCTTGTTAGTAACCTCCTCATTCTTTTCAGTGGCTTCATAATCCATTGTTTGTATGTATGTACTGTAATATATTTAGACCATCCCTATTGCTGGACATGCCTGTTGTTTTCAGTGATTTCTTTTAAAACCACAATGCTTTAGGGGTTGACCTGAAGTACACTTCTTTCTGTACTTGACCATCTGTAGGATAAATTCTGGAAGGTAGAATGGCTGGGTCAGAGAGTGTGGGCATATGTTAATTTGTATGGTATGACAATAATTTACATGGGGAAATTATAACTCTAATATTCATCAAGATATTTTCTATCCTCTAGCTTGGCATTCCTGCTGGCTGCTCTGTTTGCCCTAAATGTGGGGCCAGCAATCACCTGTCTGCCCGATTCTGTGGCTCCTGTGGTATTTGTGTGAAGTCCTTGGTGAAGCTTAGCTTGGACAGAAGCCTGGCTCTAGCTGCTCAGGAACCTCGCCCTTTTTCTGAGGTGAGGCCTCCCCTGTAGTAAGAACTGGTACCCGGGAAGAGGCTGTAGCTCTGAATGTGTGTGCTCTACCCTGTGAATCAACCCGGGGAAGAGACCCAAAACTTTTAGAACTTTCACATGGAATTTCAACTAGGTGTGTAAATAAATGCAGTCAATTTAGATTTTAAACACTCAAATGATTTCTTCAGAAATCAAAGATCTAAGTGGGCATATTTATGTGTAGTAAACTGAGGTCTATGCCATTGCATTTGTGGACATAATGCCACTTTAGTGGCTTTAAATCACATGAGATAGAATGCACTTCTCTTGAATTTCTTATGTAGCATTCTGAGAACTTTTCCTTCCCCTTGTTTATATTTTAGAAAACGTAGGTATATAAGATTGCTTTTGTAATTTATAACAGCTGGGCATAGTTTGAGGAAAATCTCACCAGGTTATTTTCAGAAGTACTTAAGCTCTAACAATTGGCATTGTGTTAGATTTTTATAATTATTTTATAAATTTCTCTAAGCTGGATAAAGACTTTTCATGTTTCCTCTTATCTCTTTATTATAAGAAGTTAAAGACTGATAATTATTAGAGGATGCACTCAGCACTTTGTATGCAGTTTTAGGGAGTTCATGACCTTCTTTTGTGAGACGGAGTCTTGCTCTGTTGCTCAGGCTGGAGTGCAATGGTGCAATTTTGGCTCACTGCAACCTCCGCCTCCCAGGTTCAAGCGATTCTGTTGCCTCAGTCTCCTGAGTAGCTAGGATTACAGGCGCATGCCACCATGCCCTACTAATTTTTGTATTTTTAGTAGAGATGGGGTTTCACCATGTTGGTTGGGCTGATCTCGAACTCCTGACCTTGTGATCCACCCACCTCGGCCTCCCAAAGTGCTGAGATTACAGGCATGAGCCACCGCACCCAGCCGTTCATGGTTTTCTTAACCTAGTTTGAAAGATTTAAATCCTAGACTGCCACTAGCCCTTACTCCTTTGTGCAAATGAAACAAAGGTGTTCTTTTCTCAAGACACTTGACTGCCATCTATTGGAAATTGCTTGTAATATGCTGGTTTTTCTACTAGAAAAATTATCCTAATATTCAAATATATGATGTTCACCATGTGAATGGTACTACTTTGAATGCAGTGGCGTTGTGCAGTGCACAACCTTTCATGGTAGTCCTCTCAGGTGCCCAGGAGAGTATGTTAGAGAAAATGTTGGTGACCAGTGGCCAAGTGTGGATGAGTAGTGAAGTCTACGCTCTATTGTGTTATAGAGCTGAAAAGGATAGATATCTTCCAGGCATCAAGCAGGCCAACGAACACCCCTGGATTTGTTGAATTTTAGGTAATAAATGGCTAATCATGGATCAGGCTGGAAGTTGCTGGGAAAGACAGGAGCAAGGAAGATGAGCCAAAGACTGGAAAACCCTTTTAGTTCAAAGTACAGTTTTTTTTTTGAGATACTTTTTATTCTGATTAAAAATGTTTTCTATAAGTAAATGCAAGATTGATTAAATCATATTCTAATTTTAAAAATGTTTTCTGCCTCACTTATAGCCCCAATGTGCCTGGCAGTCCCTGAATAATCCTTTGCCCAGATCTGATTCTGGGACTAAGAGGGACATAGGCACACAGACTGTTGGCCTGTTCTACCCATCCGGCAAGCTGCTAGCAAAAAAGGAACTGGAAATAGCCTCTCAAAAGCAGAGGCAGGAGAAAATGAGTGACCATAAACCGCTCCTCACAGCCATCAGCCCAGGAAGAGGTAAGGGGGAGATGCCCTTTCTTCTGGTCAGGAGGGAATTCACTCTTTCTCTGAAAGAACATTTCATTTTCTCGTCGTTTTAATTTATTTGTATATGTAAGAAGTAAGTTTCTTTCTTTTCCTCTTTTTCAAGGAATTTTCTTTGTATGGGAAAAAAGAAGCTCTTCTGTAAGCTCTTCCTTAAACTGTCAGTACTCTGATGTTTTAGCTCATAGCCCTGTTGTCTGGCTCCTTAGTCACATGGCGCATGTGGGTTTCTTTTGTCGTGGTAGGCGTGTTGTTAGTGTGCAGTGCTATTGCTATCTGCCATTATCCCTTTTTTTTTATTGTGGTAAAATTTATGTAATATAAACTTTACCATTTTGACTATTTTTAAGTCTATAATTTGGGCCAGTTGTGGTGACTCATGCCTGCAGTCCCAGCACTTTGGGAGGCCAAGGCTGGAGGATCTCTTGAGTCTAGGAGTTTGAGACCAGTCTGGGCAACAAAGTGAGACCCTGTCTCTATAATTTTTTTTTTTTTTTTTAAGCAGTCATTCGTGGTAGTGCATGCCTGTGGTCCCAGCTAGGTGCTTCAAATTTCATTCTGAAATTTAATCTCCATTGTGGTGGTATTAAGTTGTGGGACCTTTTGGAAACTGATCATGAGGATGGAGCCCTCATGAATAGATCAGTGCCTTATGAAAGGGCTGGAGGGAATGAGCTAACGCCCCTTTTTGTCCTTTGGCCCTTCCTCCATGTGAGGACACAGCGTTCCCCTCCTTTGGAGGATGCAGCAATGAAGCACTATCCTGCAAGCAGAGAGACCAGGCCCTCCCCAGACACCTAACCTGCAGGGACCTTTATTTTAGACTTCTAGCCTCCAGAACTGTGAGAAATAAATTCCTGTTCTTTATAAATTACCCAGTCTCAAGTATTTTGTTTATAGCAGTGCAAATGGCCTAAGACATTTTGCTAGTATTTTGTTGAAGACTTTTATGTCTGTATTTATGAGATATTTGTCTGCAGTTTTCTTCTTTCCTTCTGCTGTCTGTCTGATTTTGGTATCAGGATAATGGTAGCCTTATAGAAACACTTCTTTCTTTTTGAAGTGGTTATGAAGAATTGATATTAACTCTTATTTAAATTTTGGTAAATTACCTGTAAAGCTATCTGGATCTGATGTTTGTCTAGTGGGCAATTCTGATTACTCTTTACTTTTTATAGGTCTGTTCAGATTTTCTATTTCTCGCTGAGTCAGTTTTGGTAGTCTGTGGTTTTCTAGATATTTGTCTTTTTCATCTGATTAATTTGTTAGCATACAGTTGTTTGTGATACTCTTTTATAATCTTTTTTATTTCAATAAAGTTGGTGATAACATCTCCTATTTCATTTCTAATTCTAGTAACTTGAGATGTCACTTTTTTTGGTCAATCTTACTAAAGGTTTGTCAATTTCATTGATCTTTTGCAAGAACCAAATTTTGGTTTTATTGATTTTCTATTATTTTTATATTCTGTATTTCATTAAATTCCACTCTAATCATGATTTCCTTCTTTCTTCTTACTTTAAGTTGACTTTACTCGTCTTTTCCTGGTTTAAGGCCAAAGATTAGGGCAATGATTTTGAGATCTTTCTTCAGAATGTGAGCATTTGCTGCTATAAATTTCTGTTTGAGCTTTGCTTTCACTGCATCCCGTAAGTTTGGTGTACCTTCATTTTCTTTCTTTCTTTTTTTTGAGATAGGGTCTCGCTTTGTCGCCCAGGCTGAAGTGCAGTGGCACAATCATGGCACACTGTAGCCTTGACCTCCTGGGCTCAAGTGATCCTCCTCCCTCAATCTCCTGAGTAGCTGGGAGCACAGGCACAAGCCACCACACCTGGATAATTTTTAAATGTTTTTGTAGAGATGGGGTCTCACTGTGTTGCTGGTGTTGGCCAGTCTCAAACTCCTGGGGTCAAGTAAGCCTCCCACCTGAGCCTCCCAGAGTGCTAGGATTACAGGCATAAGCCACTGTGTCCAGCACCATGAATCCAGGTTTTTTGTCCATTCTGACAATCCCTATTTTTTTTTTTATTGGATTGTTTCATCCATCTACATTTAGTGTTATTATTGATAAAGTTGGACTTACCATTTTCTTTTTGTTTTCCAAATGTTTCTAAATGCCTTTTTTGTTCCTCTGTTGCTCCTTCACAGCTTTCTTTTGCATTGCATGTTTTCCAGTGTAACATTTTGATTTCTTTAATGACTTTTTTACTACATACCTTGAGTTATTTCCTTAGTGACTACTATAGGGTTGTCCTCATACATCTTAACAGACTATACTTCAAGTTTATACTAACTTAATTCCAGTGAAATATAGAAATTCTACCCCTATAATCAATTCCCTCCTCCCAACTTTTGTGGCATTGTTTTCTAGTATAACATTATGTTTATGTTTACATATATGTTATAAACTTTCAAAACACTGTTATTAGTTACAACATGATGTCTTTTAAAGACGCTTAAAGAAAAAAGAACTATTATATATTTATGGCTTTTGTTACATTAGCCTTCTTTTCCCCCATTTATACTTCTCTTAATTTATTCCTTTGGATTCATTTCCTAAGCCCAATGAAGCTTTGCTCTTACCCACCTCCTTTTCTTTTTTTTTTTTTTTGAGATGGAGTCTGGCTCTGTCGCCCAGGCTGGAGTGCAGTGGCGTGATCTCAGCTCACTGCAAGCTCTGCCTCTTGGGTTCACGCCATTCTCCTGCCTCAGCCTCCCAAGTAGCTGGGACTACAGGTGCTCGCCACCACACCCAGATAATTTTTTGTGTTTTTGGTAGAGACGGCATTTCACCATGTTAGCCAGGATAGTCTTGATCTCCTGACCTCGTGATCCACCCACCTTGGCCGCCCGAAGTGTTGGGATTACAGACGTGAGCCACTGTGCCTGGCCTCACCCCTCACCCATCTTCTTTGTGTTGTTATTGGTCAATATATTTTATTTCTATATGCTATAGGCCAAACATTATAATTCTATTCATATTGTTTTACATAATCTCTTTTTGAATCTGTTGAGAAGAAGGGAAAAGAAATATGCATTTGTAATGTCTTTTATAATTACATCATTACCTTTACTGGTGGTGGTGGGCTGTGTGTGTGGCGGGGGGTGTGTGTGTATTCATATTACTCTCTAGGGTCATTTGTTTTCAGTCTAAAGAACTTCGTAAGTATTCTTATAAGGTGGGTTTGCTAGCAATGAATTCTGTTTTTGTTAAACTCTACTAGCTGTAAGATTCTTGCTTTACAGTTGTTTTCTCTGAACACTTTGAATACGTCAATCTACTGTCTTCTGGCCTCCATTATTTCTGATAAGAGTTCTGCTGTTAATATATTGGGGATCCCTTGAACCTTAGGAATCACTTCTCTCTTACTTCTTTCAAGATTCTCTTCTTGTCATATTCTTTCAACAGTTTCATAATGTGTCTTGCTATGGATCTCTTTGAGTTTATCCTACTTGAAACTTATTGAGCTTCTTTTAAAAAATTTTATTGTTCTCTCAGGCAAAGCTGAATTCCTTCCAAAACATGACATTTCCACCCAAAACATGTCCTGTGAGGAGGACCAGAGTGATCTAAAATTCATCTCCGTGGCCAGGTGTGGTGGCTCACACCTGTAATCCAAGCACTTTGGGAGGCCGAGACGGGCAGATCACGAGGTCAGGAGATCGAGACCATCCTGGCTAACACGGTGAAACCCCGTCTCTACTAAAAAAATACAAAAAACTAGCCGGGCGAGGTGGCGGGCACCTGTAGTCCCAGCTACTCGGGAGGCTGAGGCAGGAGAATGGCGTAAACCCGGGAGACGGAGCTTGCAGTGAGCTGAGATCTGGCCACTGCACTCCAGCCTGGGCAACAGAGCGAGACTTCGTCTCAAAAAAAAAAAATGTTGTGGGTACATAGTAGGTGTATATATTTATGGGGTACGTGAGATATTTTGGTAGAGCCATGCAATGCATAATAGTAACACTGATTGCATAAACAAACTTGCAAAATGAAAACCAATAACAACTCTAGATGTAATCCCTCCCACTTTTTAACTTTTTGTTTTTTCTCTTTAGTCTTATTGTACTGTCTTAAAAAGTTGTTGTAGTTATTATTTTTGATTGGTTCATAATTTAGTCTTTCTATTTAAGTCAAGAGAAGTCCACACACCACGATGACAGTGTTATGCTATTCTGTTTCTCTGTGCGCTTACTATTACCCATGAATTTTGTACTTTTGGATAATTTCTTCTTGCTCATTAACATCCTTTTCTTTCAGATTGGATAACTCCCTTTAGCATTTCTTGTAGGACAGTCTGGTATTGATGAAATTCCTTAGTTTTTGTTTGGGAAGATCTTTGTTTCTCCTTCATGTTTAAAAGATATTTTTTGCCAGACATACTATTCTAGGGTAAAACTTTTTTTTTTTTTCCAGCATTTTAAATATGTCATACCACTCTCTCCTGGCCTATAAGATTTCTGCTGAAAAGCCTGCTGCTGAACGAACGTATTGGAGCTCCATTGGATGTTATTTGTTTCTCTTCTCTTGCTGCTTTTAGGATACTTTCTTTATCCTTGACCTTTTAGAGTTTAATTATGAAATGTCTTGGGGTAGTCTTCTTTGGATTAAATCTGCTTGGTGTTCTATAACCTTATTATACTTGAATGTTGATAGTTTTCTCTAGGTTTGGGAAGTTCTCGGTTACTATCCGTTTGTTTTTTTGTTTGTTTGTTTGTTTGATTTTTAAGATGGAGTCTCACTGTGTCGCCCAGGCTGGAGTGCAGTGGTGTGATCTCAGCTCACTGCAACCTCCACCTCCTGGGTTCAAGTGATTCTCCTGCCTCAGCCTCCCAAGTAGCTGGGATTAGCAGGTATGAGCCACCACGCCTGGCTAATTTTTATATTTATAGTAGAGATGGGGTTTCACCATGCTGGCCAGGCTGGTCTCTAACTCCTGACCTCAAATGATCCACCCCCCCACGTTGGCCTCCCAAAGTGCTGGGATTACAGGTTTGTGCCACCGCTCCTGGCCTGATACTATCCCTTCGAAGAAACTTTCTACTGTTGTTTCTTTCTCTACTTCCTCTTTAAGGCCAAATACTGTTAGATTTGCCCTTTTGAGGCTATTTTCTAGATCTTTTAGGTGTGCTTTATTGTTTTTTATTATGTTTTCTTTTTTGTCTCCTTTGACTGTATTTTTGAATAGCCTGTCTTCAAGCTCACTTTAATTCTTTCTTTTGCTTAATCAGTTCTGCTGTTAAGAGACTCTGATGCATATTTCAGCATGTCAGTTCTATTTTTCAACTCTAGAATTTCTACTTGATTCTTTTTAATTATTTCAAACTATCTTAAATTTATCTGATATTTTGCTGAATTTATTTTGTGTTATCTTGAATTTCTTTAAGTTTCCTCAAAACACCTATTTTGAATTCTCTGTCTGAAAATGTCATTTAGCTCTGTTTCTCCAGGATTGGTCCATGGTGTCTTATTTAATTCATTTGGTGAGGTGATGTTCTCCTGGATGGTGAGGATGCTTATAGATGCTCTTCAGTGTCTGGGCCTTGAAAATTAGGTATTTATTGAGGTCTTCACAGTCTGGATTTGTTTGTGCCTATCGTTTTTGGGAAGGCTTTCCAGGTATTCGAAGGCACGTGGACCCCAAGCCACATAACACGGTGATTTTTGCAGACTTGTAGAGGTACTGCTTTGGTGGTTTTAGATAAGATCCGGAAGAATTATCTGGACTACCAGGAAGAGATTCTTGTTCTTTTCCCTTACTTTTTTCCAGACATACAAAGTCTCTCTTTATGTGCTGAGCCACCTAGAACTAGGGGTATGGCAATGCAAGCACTCCTGTGGCCACCACTGTTGGGACTGAGTTAGGTCATACCTGAAGCCAGTGTAGCACTGGGCCTTGCCCAAGGTCCTTCCCTTCCAGGTAGTAAGTTCTACCAGGCCTTGAGCATGTCTAGAGATGCTGTTGGGAGCCAAGGGTTGGAGTGAAAAAACATAATTATTTGCTTGATGTTCTATTATATTGCAGCTAAGCTGGCACTCAAATCATGATAGAAAGTCTTTCCTGATTTTCCCTCCCCTTTCCACAGGCAAAGGAGCCTCTCCCTGTGGCCATCACCACTACTGGTCCACAGGTCCACAGGGGATTCTGCCAGGCCACCGCCAATGTTCACTTGAAGCCCAAGGGCTCTTCTGTTAGCTTGTGACGAATGCTGCCAGGCCTGGGATTCACCCTTCAGGGCAGTGGGCTCCTCTCTGGCCCAGGGAAGATCCAGAAATCATGTCCAAGGCTCTAGGCCTAGACTTGGGGACCCCAAGAGCCTGCTTGCTCCTCTACCCCACTGTGTTCAAGCTAGTACCTCGGGTACAAGATGAAGTCCCCTTTACTTTTCCCTCTGCTTTTCTCCAACAGAATGAGTCTTGCACCGTAGCCACTACAACTTGGAATGTGCTGGGTCTCCCCTGAAGTTAGCACATATCAGAGCACAAGGCCCACAGCATACTCCCTGGGTGTTGCTGGTGGTTATTTGGGCCCACGGGCCCTTTAGTCAGCAGATGATGAATCCTGCCAGGACTGGGGCCTTCCCTTCAAGGCAGTAAGTTCCCTTCTGGCCCAGGGCATGTCTAGAAATGTCAGTTGGGAGCAAGGGCCTAGAAGGGGGGCCTCACGACTCTGCCTTGTGCTCTGTCCTACTGTGGCTGAGCTGGTATCCAAGATACAAGACAACGTCCTCTTTACTCTTGCTCTCCTCTCCTTAAGTAGAAAGGAGTTGCTTTTGTTGCCATGAGCTGCACTGCCTGGAGTTGGAGAACGGATAGTATAAGCCCTCCTTAAACCATGCCAGCTGATGTCTCCCTAGGTCACATGCCACCCTAGTTTACTGCCTCTAAGTCTAGCCTAGCGCTAGGAGTTGCCTAGGAATTTCAGTCTTTGTGTTCTAGACTGCCTTTCAAGTTTACCTATGATCCCAGAGCACCTTGGCCCGCAGTGGTGAGGCTTGCTGAGAAATTCAAGTTCAGACCACTAAGATGAGCAATTTCCTTCTGGCTAGGGTTGGTCCCAATGCTCCCTCCATGTGTGGGCACTGGCTGAGCTTTATTCTCAGCTGTGACAGGGCAGTACTGAGTTCAATGTAAAGTCCTCCCCATCACTGTGCTCTCCCTCCCCAAAGTGCACACATTTTCTTTCCATGCTGTGTAGCTGCTGCTGGGGGATGGGGAAGGATGGTATCAGTGATTCAAGACCGTCTCTCCTGCCCTTCTTGATGCCTCTTTCCACAATATGATGTTAAGACCAGGTATTGTGATTGCTTACCTGATTTTTGGTTCGTGTAATGGTGCTTTTCTGTGTGCAGATCGTTGTTAAAATTTGGTGTTCCAGCAGGGGGGATGAATGATGTAGGCTTTTTCTGCCATCTTGCTTCACCTCTAGCTTGTTGAGCTTCTTGGATGTATACATTCATGTCTTTTATCAAATTTGGGAACAGTTTGGCAATCATCTCTTCAAATATTTTTTTCTGCCTCATTTCTCTGTCTCCTCTCCCTCTGGGATTCTCATGTAGATGTTGGCATGCTCGATAGCTTCCCCTGGGTCTCTTAGGCTATGATTTTTCTTCATTCCTTTTTCTTTTTTTACATTGTATAATATCTGTGGACCTATTTTTCAGTTGCTAATTCTTTTTAATCCTACTTCACATTTACTGTTGAGCCCTTCTTGTGAATTATCTATTTTAGTTATTGTACTTTTCTGCTACATATTCTTATTTGGTTTTCTTTTGATGTGTTTATTTATATTCTCTTATTTTAAGAAGAATTCTTCCTTATTTTTTATTTTTATTTTTTATAGGCAGAGTCTTGCTCTGTTACCCAGGCTGGAGTGCAATGATACAAATCACAGCTCCCTGCAATCTCAAACTCCTGGACTTGAGCAATGCTCCAACCTCAGCCTCCCAAACAACTGGGACTAGAGGTGCACACCATCATGCTTGGCTAATTTAAAAAAAAATTTTGTAGAGATGGCGTCTCACTATGTTGCCCAGGCTGGTCTCAAGCAGTCCTCCCACCTGAGCCTCCCGAAATGCATCATAATTTCTTCTATTTTTTTTTTTTTTTTTTTTACTAAGAGTCAGGGTCTTGCTCTGTCACCCAGGCTGGAGTGCAGTGGTGCAATTATAGCTGACTGCAGCCTCCAAATCTTGGGCTCAAGAGATCTTTTCACCTCAGCCTCTCGAGTTGCAGGGACTACATGTACATTCCACTACTCCCGGCTCTTCTTTTGCTCCTTTTAAGCATGATTTCCTTTAGTTCCTTGAGCATATTTATAATGGCTGCTTTGAAGTCTTAAATCTTCAACATCTAGTTGCTATCACAGGCAATTTCTGTTGCATGTTTTTTCCCCTGTGTTTGGGTCAGAGTTTCCTGTTTCTTTGCATGCCTCATGATTTTTTTGTTGGAAACTGGATGTGTTAGATAATACATTGTATCAACTCTGGGTACTGACCTATCTTCCAGGCTTCTTGTTGTTGTTTGTTTGTCTATTTATTTCATGACTAACTGGATCATTTTAGTGAACTGTATTTCACCCCCACAGTATGAAGCTTCTGATGTGACTCCATGGAGAGTGTAGCCTTGACATGCACCCTGTCACCACAGAATGATGGTGCGTTGGCAGGGCTCTCTTTGTCTCTTTCCTGACCACACCAAGCCATTAAGCTCTACTTATTGTTGGATGATTCCTCTATTGTTTTCAACTATGACCTGGGGCATAAATTGCTTCAAGGACTGATTTAATTAAATTTGGCATCCTTTACAGCAGGGGTGTCCGATCTTTTGGTTTCCCTGGGCCACACTAGAAGAATTGTCTTGGGCCACACATAAAATACACTAAGGCTAATGAAAGCTGATGAACTTTAAAAAAAAAAATCTCATAATGTTCTAAGAAAGTTTACGAATCTGTGGCCTGGCGCGGTGGCTCACGCCTGTAATCCCAGCACTTTGGGAGGTCGAGGTGGGCGGATCACCTGAGGTTGGGAGTTCGAGACACACCTCGCCAACATGGCAAAACCCCATCTCTACTAAAAATACAAAAATTAGCTAGGCATGGTGGCAGGCAACTATAATCCCAGCTACTTGGGAGTCTGAGGCAAAAGAATCATTTGAACCCAGGAGGCAGAGGTTGCAGTGAGCCGAGATCGTGCCACTGCACTCCTGCCTGGGCAACAGAGTGAGAATCCATCTCAAAAAAAAAAAAAAAAAGAAAGAAAGAAAGTTTATGAATCTGTGTTGGGCTCCATTCAGAGTCATCCTGGGCCGCATGTGGCCCGTGGGTTGGGCAACCTGGCTTTACAGGGATAGTTTTTTAGGTCAGTGTTTGAATATTTTTCTTACCTCAGGAGGGCTCTTCTTAGCTGTTTGTTTCCCTGATCCTCTATTTAGCTCATATCTCTAATGAATCTTCTAGTCTTCTTTTAACTGCTTTTTAACACACCCTCCATTGTTTTGAAAGCAGCCTTAGGCTTGAACTTTCCCACACTTTGTTGCAAATGAAGTCTGTTTCTATGGGGAAAGATTCTGAACTCTGTTTTTTGACCTGCCTCTTCCCCTGGGCAAAATCTCTGAGCCAATGCTCTGGATGGAGACAATGGCATGTTTTTTTCAGTGTGGCACCATTGCTTTAGGGGCTGGGTAAGCAGCAGAGCAGGTGCAGCCGTAGCTTTTGTTCTTCATGACATGCTTCTCCCAACATTGGACTTGTGCTGAATGAGCCAGGAATAGGTGGTCTGGACCCCAGTATTCTCAGTGTCCCAGATCAAAGGTAGAACATCCATCCCATGAATGGTAACTGGGCAGAGAAAGGGAGCCCCCATCTCTTGATCACACTTGGCCAGAACTTAGCCTGTGCAAAGGGCAACTGGGACAGGATGAGAAATACTGAAGTCCCTGACCTTCCTTGGAAGATACTACACCGCTTTGGGAACTCTGAGGAGAGGGAACCCTGTGTACTCAGCTGCACCAAATGGAGTGGAGTTTCCATCATGCTCAGCTGAGAAGGAGTAGAAGGGAATGGCCCATGGTTCAAACACCACAGACTCTCATGATTCTGAGTTTTGGTATATTTTCATTAAATGTTTATTTTCTGTATGGCTTTAGAACCATTTCTAGATACTTAAAATACTTGTGATGGATTTTGCTGTTTTTAAAAATAGTTTGTTAGCAGTGACGAATTCATACAGGTCTGCAGCAACCTCAGTTCTTGCTTCCAAGGAGGAAAGAATTTGGCCGACAGGCATAAGGCAGAGTGAGAGACTGAGGCAAGTTTTAGAGCAGGAGTGAAAGTTTATTAAAAAGTTTTAGAGCAGGAACGAAAGGAAGTACACTTTGAAGAAGGCCAAGCGGGTGACTTGAGAGATTCAAGTGCTCTGTTGAGCCCTTGACGTGAGGCTTATACATTGGCATGGTTCCAGAGTTTGCATTACTTCTCCCCAGATTCTTCTTGGTGGGCACTCCCCATGCGCAGTGGCCTGCCAGTACTTGGGAGGGACCACATGCGCCGTATGTTTACTGAAGTCGTGTGCTTGCTCACTTGAGGCATTCCCTTATCCATTGAGTGTTCCTGGAGAAAGATCATGTGCCAGTTAAGCTCTGCCATTTTTCTTCTTAGTGCACATGCCTGAGCCCACTCGCCCAACTCCTGCGATCTCGTCGGGAAGCTGCTGATCACCAGCTTCAGGTGTTTTCTATATATTGGGAGACCGCTGTCCCCTGGCACCAGCTGCAGCCAATTGTTATTTTAGAGAAAGTTTAACAACTGCCTGACCATCATCTGATGGTCGCCTGACATTTCTGGGGGTCAGGGGAGCCTTTCCTGCCCTGCTCATGTCTCCCTAGCTAACTACTCTAACAATTTTACTGGAGAGTAAGTCCACTCAAATCCCTAGGCTGCCATGCGAGAAGTTGGTCATTCCCAGCTCTTCCTTTGCCATCTGGATATGCTTAGTAGGAGTCAAAACCCAGCCCACAGTCTGACTGAACTCTTCCAGATATAAATGTCATATCAGACCTATGGTAGATTGTCTGCAGAGAAGACCAGAATCACTCCTCACATCCCCCCTGTCCTTTGGAGGAAGAGGCTATTTCTCTACCTTTGGAATCTGGACTGACCTTGTGACTTGTTTTGACATAGAGAGCAGTAGAAGAGACACCATGATAGTTCTGGGCCTAGGCCTTATGAGAGCTGAAAGCTTCCACTTAACTCTCTAAGAAGTCAGCACTGTGTAAAGAAGGTCAGTACAGATTACTGAATTAGAAGAGATGCCACATGAAGGAGAACAGAGCACCTGAGCCAGCACCCAACCCAAAGACTCCAGACATTTGAATGAGTGCAGATGAAGGCTGAGCCATCCCAGACAGCTCCCAGTAGTTTGTGCCATCTTCACTGAGGCCTTAGCCTTGTGGATGAGATAATCTTGGATCCCATAGCCCTATTTGAGATGGCTCAACTGACACCATGTGGAGCAGAGATGAACCATCCCTGCAGAGCACTGACCATATTCTTGACCCACAGAAGTATGGGCAGTAAAGTGGTTGATGTTTTAAACCACTAAGTTCTGGGGTGTTTTGTTTAGTAGCAGTGGATAATAAAAACAGGTTTTCAGTTTCCTGTGGCAGAAGCTAGTCCCTTCAAATCCCCTCGTTCAGCCTGAGCTGGAAGGGCACAGATCTCACCTCCCCATGGGGACTCACAGTCTTACAATGACCCTTTCCAAAGGACTTCCTCACAAGGTCCTTGCTCAGTGCTTTTTTGAGAGTTATGATTGGTTTTTAGAAATATACACCTAGGCCAGGCGCGGTGGCTCGTGCCTGTAATCAGAACACTTTGGGAGGCTGAGGCAGGCAGATCACCTGAGGTCAGGAGTTCGAGACCAGCCTGGCCAACATAGCAAAACCCCGTCTCTACTAAAAGTACAAAAATTAGCCAAGTGTGGTGGTGGGTGCCTGTAATCCCAGCTACTCAGGAGGCTGAGGCAGGAGAATGGCTTGAACCTGGGAGGTGGAGGTTGTAGTGAGCTGAGATCATGCTACTGCACTCTAGCCTGGGCAACAAGAGCAAGACTCCGTCTGAAAAAAAAAAAAGAAATATGGATCTATGGTATTGTAGCTTCTCAGTCAGAACCTCATTTTTAACATACTCCTACATACGTATTTATTTTCATATTATCTGTGTCCACTAAGAATGTAAGCTCCTTGAGGGCAAGAACTCTGTTCACTTCTGTATCCTAGCCCTAGAATAGTACATGACCAATGGTAGGTGCCCAGTAAATATTTGTGGGATAAATGGCTACTTTGTGTCAAACAGTGCACTAGGCTCAGTATGATCTCTAGTGTTGTCTCAGTTACTCATAGTGGACTCTCCAGATGCCCCAAGCCAGATCTCAGCCTGCCTGTTCTCAGTGCAGCTGTGATGGATGGTTTCACCCATTGTTGCTAGCATGCCTCATCAATTGTGCCCCATTCTCTCTCTTGCTGTTTTATTTAAATAGTTGTATGTCTCTTGACTTTGCTGCCTCCAGCTTCAGAACAGGAGAAGGCTGCCTATCCGCACACAGGTGCAACCCTGAGGCACTGGGGGTTAACATTACTTGGGCTGCCCTCACTCATGGGCAAAGGAACCAGGGAGCAGATCCCCTAGCTTCTCTGTCCTTCAGCGGACAACTGTGAGACATGTTCTCCATGGTCCCTCATATCCCCAGCAAGATTGGGCCCCAGTTGCCCAAGGTATTAACCAGTTTTTAACACATTCGTTCTTCCTTCCCTTCCCTGTCTTGCTCTTTATACTCCATCACTTGCATGTCCCACGGTCACCTTGCAAAGAAACCACCTGTCCTAAGTCTTTATCTCAGGTTCTGCTTTCAGGGGAACACAACTAAGAACACTTAGGTTCTCTTGTTTAATGTCACAATAACACATGAGGTAGGGGGTATTAGTTCCATTTTATTAGGTAAGAAAAGTTAAGGCTTAGGGAGATTTAAGTGTCTGGCTCAACATCACTAAGCTAATAAATGGTAGATTTAGGATTTAAACGCAGGCTTGTCTGAACTCCAAATTATGTGCTCTTTCCACTGAACTGTGCTGCATGACCTTGGAAAATCCCTCTGATTGCTTTCAGCTTAGTGTCTTTATTTGGTAGATGGGATCTGATGTGGGTTTGCAGAGTCAAGTGGCCACAGGGCACAGCAGGGGCTGTGGCCGGCTGGAGAGCCTGTGCCCTGTCCAAAGCAGCCAGCTGTTCCTTGGCCTCAGGTGGTCAGCCTGTGTGGGAAGGTGAGCCCAACACCCCTGCATCTTCCGCCTGCATATGAGAAACCAGGCATCATACTGACATGAAATCTGTCAAGTTTTAAATGGTGGCAACTAATTCAAATGTGTCTTAAACCCTATGCAAACTGGAAAGGGGCCTAAGAGAACTTTTTAGAGTGATGGAAATGTTTTATATATTGATTGGGGTGTACACGTTTGGCAAGCACCAAATGGTACATTTAAAATATTGTGTAAGGGCTTGGTGCTGTGGCTCACACCTATAATCCTAGCACTTTGGGAGGCTGAGGCAAGCAGATCACTTGAGCCTAGGAGTTTGTGACCAGCCTGGGCAATGTGGTGAAACTCCATCTCTATAAAAAATACAAATAGTAGCCAGGTGTTGTGGCGCATGCTTGAATTCCCAGCTACTTGGGCAGCTGAGGTGGGAGGATCATCTGAGCCCAGGGAGGTCAAAGCTGTGGTAAGCCATGATCACACCACCATACTCTAGCCTGGGCAACAGAGTGAGATCCCATCTCAAAATAAATAAAATAAAATATTAGGTAAGTTATTATAGGTGGGATAGAATCATAGAAAAAGAAAAGACCCCATGTGTGGCAATCAAAATAAGTTCTTTTGAGATTTTTTTTTTTTTTTTTTTTGAGATGTAGTCTTGCTCTGTTGCCCAGGCTGGAGTACAGTGGTGCAATCTCACCTCATTGCAACGTCCGCCTCCCAGATTCAAGTGATTCTCCTGACTCAGCCTCCTGAGTAGCTGGGGCTACAGGTGCGCATGCCACCATGCTCAGCTAATTTTTGTATTATTAGTAGGGGCAGGGTTTCACCATGTTGGCCAGGCTGGTCTCGAACTTTTGACCTCAAGTGATCCACCTGCCTCAGCCTCCCAAAGTGTTGGATTACAAGCGTGAGCCACCACGCCCGGCCTCTTTTGAGATTCTATAATAGTCTGTGATTAATCACATGTAGCAAACAGTTATGGGGGAAAATGGAACTTGTTCCAGGACATAGTTGAGGTTTACTAAGGAGAGTCCATCACAAAGTTTGACAAAGGAAATCAACCTCTCTGAGACCATACGTTCCATGCTAGCATTTTTCTTTCTTAGCCTCAGGAGAATCATCCAGATGGCCGGGTTTCTCTTCTTTCTTAGGGTACTGGAGAAGACAGCTGGATCACATCTCTGCTCACCTCAGGTGTTATGCTCAGAACAACCCTGAATTCCGGGCCTTGATTGCAGAACCCAGGATGGGAAAGGTGGGTGAGATGAAATTTCTACTCCACACGTGTCTATGGGATCAGGCTGAAGGAACCCTCCATGGACTTCTCCTAAAACTGCATCTTGCCTGGCTCCTTTCCCTTTCCTGTTCTGCTTTCTACACGTTCTTACTCTTCTGCCTTGTGAACTCTGCTCTAATAAATCATTTGCACACGAAGATTGTCTCAGAGTCTGCTTCTGGGACGTCTGACCTAAGACCTAAGACAACAGATTCTGAACATCTCGTGCTCAGACGCCACACTGGAAATTCTAAGAGTCAGAATGAAAGGTCCTAGAACAATTAAATCCAGCCAGATTGTGCACTTAAATCATGCACTGTTAATATATAGCCATAGTAACATAACAGCTGCCATTTTACAGTGCACCCAGCATCAGCATTGTATTCATCATTCTCATCTTCACAGCAAACCTGCAAGACAGGAGTATTACCTTTGTGATCACTTTTTAAAAAAATAACCACAAATTTCTTGACTGTCTTCCCCTCAAATGGTAGAATCTGTGTCCCCTCACCTTGAATCTGGGCGGGTCTGTGACTGTTTAACTAACGGACTATGGTGGAAGTGATGCCATGAGACTCACAGGGCTTGGCCACAGAAGGTCATGTGGCTTTCTCTTGCTTGGCACACTCACTTCCAACACTCCTTCTTGGAGCTCAGCCACCCTGCTATGAGAAGCCCAAGCAACATGGAGTGGCCACATGTAGGTGCGCCAGCTGAACCCAGTCCTCGAGTCATCTCTGCTCATGAACCACATGAGTGACCAGACTCTAGATGATTCCAACCCCCAAACATCCAACCACCTCTAGCCATTTGACTCTTCTAGCTGAGGCCTCAGACATGTGGAGCACTCTGCTGTGCCCTCTCTGAATCCATAGCATAATAAAGTGGTGGTGGTTTAATGCCACTAAGTTTGGGGTGGTTTTTCACACCACAGTTGATAATCAGAAGAAGCCTTATTTGACACCCAGGAATATTGAAGCTCAGAGAGGTTTGGTGACCTGCCCAGGACTACGCTGCTGGGTCTCATGGGGTTCAAGATTTGAAGCAGATCTGTCAGACCCCTGCCAGAGTCCCATGTCCTTTCTTTGATATTACATTGCCATTAGAAAAAGACAGCTCTATGAGAAGACCTTTCCTCTGTCGCAAGACTAGAAGGAACTTTATGAAATAGACTGTGCACTCTTCTGCTGCCAAATAGGCCAATATCGAGATGATCTCATTTTCAAGTATTGCCCAATTTCCTTTGATAATCTATTTTGGTAGTTTATGAATTCTTCAGCCTAATCCAGAGATCTGCAAACTATGGCGGTTGGGACAAATCTGGCCCACTGCCCAGTTTTATAAATAAAATTTTATTGGATCACAGCTGCACCCATTCCTTTACTTATGTGGCTGCTTTGTGCTATGACAGTAAAGTATTCATGATACAGAACATATGGTCCACAAGACCTAAAATATTTACTATCTGACCCTTCATGAAAACATTTCTTGCCCCTTGGCTGAATCTAAATTCCTATTGCTACTTACAGAGAAAGCTGCTCAACTGTGATACTTGTCCCTTAATTGCCAAGCCCTGTCCCCACCCCCTACCAGGATACATTTTCCAAGGTGATGACATCTAGTCATGTGGTTTGATTAAAGTTCATCTCTTGAAGAGTGTATGTATAGATTTGGATCTTGCCTTTTTATTCAGTTTGGCAGTCTCTTTAATTATTTAGCTTATTTATAATTAGTAGAATTTAGATATGGTTGGATTTAGATCGCCATTTTCTTCTTTGTTTTCTATTTATCTCATCTAGTTTTTGTTGCTCTGTTTTTCTTTTTACTTTCTTTTGTGTTATTTAAATATTTGGTTAAATTTAGAGTTTAACATCTCAGAATTTCTATGCTGTTACTTAAGGCAGTGAGTCCTACATTCACAGTTACGAATTCTCTCTACAACTCTTTTAAAAGCTTATCTCTGCTACTGTCCACGAAGATGGTTGTGAAGTTAGCATCAGACTGAATTATAGTCAAGTCTCAAACAAGGTGAGTAAGCCTCCAGAAGTTATTCATTTGAGAATTGACTGATGTAGTAAATTGAGACTTATAATTTATAGAAATGCTTCTGTGTAATCCATAGAAAGGAAAAGTTTCAAATATTATGAAATGCTACTAGAGGCAAGCAATTTCATAGAATTGGATAAACAAGTTAAACCTCAGACAGACACATAAAGATAGAGTTGTTCTGTAGTTCTCAGGCTTATTCAGACTCACTGAAGTCTGATGACATGTCTGTGATACAATTGATTTGGGGAAAGACTAACAAAAATATTTGCTGATATGCACTTTGACATACTTTCTTCTATAAAATAAACCAAACTTTGTGGCCATGTGTCCTTGATCTTCCCTTTTATATGGTGACTGAGGCATTGCCACAGAGCCTGTAAGTGTGTTTCGAACATTAATTGATTGACATTAGCAGCTTTAGTTTCATTGGACAAGAAGTCAGAATAATTAATCAATCCATTAAGAAACCAAGGAAAAGGAGGGAAATTAACATTTATTAGGCCCTGGCAAGGTGCTGATGGTGTTGCTGAAATTGGGATAGAAACATGGGCCCTGTCTAACTCACAGGGAGGCTGCGAGTATCTAATGGGCTAATGCACATGAATGTGCTTTGAAACCAAATAAAGCACTAACTGCTGTTTTTAATTGTGTGGCTAGAGCAGAGCTTGGGTCAGAGAGGAACTTCAGGGGAAGGGAAGTGAGAAAAGCAGGTCAAGGCAGGGGAAGGGGCTGAATGAGCGGGTAGACAAAAGCAAAGCTGAGCTTTAGCCTGATCCAAGGGAACCTCTGGAGGATTAATTACACCACAAAGTTGCCCCCAGTTGAGTCACGGAGGAGAGGGAGCATAACCTCTAGGGCAAGGCAGCATCCACCTCCTGAGGGCAGTTTGCTGGAGAAGGAGGTCCAGCGGTGAACGCTTAGCAGCCACACAACAGCTGGGGTGAGTAACCTGGCCAGCTAGTGGGAACGGGGTGGGCCACCAGAATTGGAATAACTGTTCCCAGGTGATTTTTTTTTCTTCTTTTTTTTTTTTTTGAGACAAATTCTTGCTCTGTCAACCAGGCTGGAGTGCAGTGGCACAATCTTGGCTCACTGCAACCTCCACCTGCTGGGTTCAAGCAATTCTTGTTCCTCAGCTGCCTGTGTAGCTGGGCTTACAGGTTCACGCCACCACACCCAGCTAAGTTTTGTATTTTTAGTAGAGATGGGGTTTCACCATGTTGGCCACGCTGGTCTCGAACTCCTGGCCTCAAGTGATCCACCTGTCTCAGCCTCCCAAAGTGCTGGGATTATAGGCATGAGCCACTGCACCTGATTCTTAGGTTTAATAAATCTTTTCTTAGGCTGTGTGTTCTAGTGTTCAGGAAGTAGCAGACTATTGCCTGGGACAAGAGCAGGCAGCCACTTGAGGGTGCAGGGGGAATAGTCTGGGTGCACACAGACTTCTGTGTCTGGCCTCATTATATAGATGCCCCTTTTACCACATTTTGCTTTTACAGCATGCCATTGAGGTAGCTCATAGTATTTCCACTTTCCAGGTGAGGAAACTGAGGCTCAGAGAAGTTAAGCAACCTGCTTCTTCCAAGGGCACTAAGTTAGTAAGTGGCAGACCCAGGATTCACACTTGGCAGCCTGGGACCTTCATCATGACACCCTAATTCCAAGACACTGAAGGACTTTAAGCAGAGAATTGACACAATCACTTGTAAAGGGTATAAAAGGTGACTGGGATAGCCACATGCAGGGAGGCTGGCAGACCCCTGTGGAGAGGCTATTGTGATGGTCCCAGTGTGAGCTGAGGGGGCCAGGGCTGCAGTGAGGGAGAGGAGGAGGGGCCAGACTGAGCCGCTGGGTAAGCAGCAGAATGGACAAAGCATCCCGGGGTGTAAGGAGGAGTCAGGAAGGACACCCAGGTCTCAGGCTGGACTGTCTGGGTAGGTAGAGCTGTCCTTAATGAGGAGGAGCAGGTTAGCAGAGAGATCCTTCTTTCTAGTGGGACACAGCAGCCTCATCATTCCTGGTGTTTGAATGTTTTCATTGGCCAGAACCTCTACCTGAACAAGGCGGTGAATTTCAGCGACCACCTTCTGAGCAGTGCTGCCGAGGGTGATGGGGGGCTGTGCGGCAGCAGGTCCAGCTGGGGTGAGTTATTCCCTTCTGGCAATTTTAAAACAACTAACCAGGAACACATGGACTTGGCGGGGATAGCAGAGCATTGCTAAGAGTTTGACAGCCCAGTCACAGATCTTGCAACTATGTTCCAGTCATTTTATTTCTCTGGCTTCTCCGAAGTCAGAGGTGAGACCTTTGAATTCCTTTACAGGGCTTGGGGAAATTCATTTGTGGGGTGCACTTTTGGACCTAAAAACTGAAGTCCCTTCTTTTCCTCTCCTTCCCACCCTTCCTCTGGTTCCTGGACAGGGGAGTGGCTCCAGGAGTCTCTCCCGCCAGGTTTCATCAAATAGAAATTTCTATGAAAGCCATTTTGTCCTCTGACTTTTGAGGGACATGGGAGTAAGAAATAATTCTTTGTGTGGGGAGTTGGGGGAGGGGCATCATTTTTTTCCCCAACTGTGTCATTTCAGTGAGTGACTACAGCCAGAGCACCTCAGATACTATTGAAAAAATCAAAAGGATAAGGAATTTCAAGACCAAAGCTTTTCAAGAAAAGAAGGAGCAGCTTTTAGTAAGTGTCTTTTTTGGTCCTTATGGATATTGTCTTCAGTCTGTGATTTTCAGGTTTTATTTGACTTTTTTAAAATGGAAGAATACTTTCTCATTTCCTGTTCCTTTTTTTTAATAAGGGCTTCTATTTTGTAGAGGTAGACTTCTTTAAAATAGCTCAAGATTATGAATTAGAGTTATTTCAAAGTTCCCATCAGTTCCCTGAATCATCTCTGTGTTTCCTCTGGGGTCAGTTCTGTCTGCCTATCTTTCTCTTTCTTGTCTTTGGTTTGCCTCAGATACAGATCCTTGGTTATCTGGTCATTTGACAAATGAAGACTAGTTGCGTAGTGCAGATGCTGGCATGGTGCCCAGCATGAGGATGGGCCCTGAAGTCCCTGTGCGAGTGGATGGGCATGTTGTGGACAGACGTCCCTGGAGGGTGTGTGGGCAGGGAGCAGGAGAAAGCCTTCAGATCCTCTATGTTGCTGGTGGAAAAGGTCCTCCTCTGGTGGTGAGGGTGTTGGTGGTGTGAAGCATTCTCACAGGTTTCAGTTTGTGATGAAGCTTTTTTCCTTTCCCTCTACACCCTCCCCGATGTCCGTCATGGAGGTCTAGGCTCTGCCCTTCTCCCTTCTTGGGCCCCATTGCACCAAATAGAATCCTTTGTTGGGCAAATCTTATACTTTCTGCAAAATAGTTATCAGGGCAAAGACCACAAGCCTCCTGCCCTTCTTACATGGGGGAGAAGGGGTAAGGCACCAGAGATCTCAGCTATTCACCTTAGAGCCCTTAGTAATCTACTCATGCATTCAGGCTGCACCCAACACCTAACCTCTATATTGATTAATTTAAGCTTTTGCAGGGCTCCCCTGGAGAGAAAACACTCCTACCTCTGGTGTCTTCAGCTGGATTTTTGTTTGTTTGTTTTGGTTTGGTTTCCCTGTCAGTCAGATTTCATCTACTTTCAGTCTTCTTGGAATTTCTCAAAATTACCAAGTCACCGATGGTCAGTACCCTTTCAGAGTTTCCCATATCTTTTAGAGTTTTGTGTTTTAAAAATATATGCCAAGAATAATTCTAAAAGGGGCTTTGGAGAAAAGAGCAGTGGATGCCACCTGCTCCATCCCCAACCTTGCCTTTTAATTGGTCCTCTTTGACTGCAATGCAAAGAACAGATGTGATTAGCAGCAAGCCCCAAGGCCCGGGCCCAGGTCCGAGCTAGACACTTGCATGATGCTGGGTGCTTCCCTCCATGTGTGGTTCCAAGGCCGGGCCCTCAATGGGGCCTTGTCAGTGCAGGCACCAGCTCCCCAGCTTGCATCCTGATTCCTCTGGGGGTGGGGACTCTGTTCTTTATCTTATTTTTTTTTTCACACCACATGCTTTGTATGTAACAAACACCAGTAAATTTGGAAAGAATACGTTAGAATTGTTTTACCTTTTAATGTTTAGGACTTCTTGTACTCACCACCTTCTCCCAGTTTGAAATATTGTTAATGAGTATAAAAGAAGCATAGAGTTCCATAAACTGAACAGCTTACAATTTGGGAGACTCTACCTATTTACTCTGTGTATAACCTGAATCTCCCACTGTGTATGCCTTTTTTTTTCTCATTTGCATTTAGGGGATACGTATCAGAAGCTGTAACTTTTGTTCACTCATTCAGTGATGATTTTTGAGCACACATGTACCAGGCACTGCTGTACGTGTTGAAAATAAAACCTGAACAAAAGACGTAAACCCTCACAGCTCCTGAAGCTGACAGTCCAGTGCATTCTAGTACACTTTTCCATGAGGAATGGAAATGGGTGTAAACAAGTGCTCCCCAAGACCCCTGCTGGGGGTTTACTGATTAGAGCACTTGGTTCCAAGCTATTCATCGGTAAGATGGGGACAGCGAGAAAGGAGGCGGCACCGCCTGGACCAGGCATCATCTTCAAAGGCTCAGAGGCCTTGACCAGTGTCCTCAAGGCCATGGCTTCACAGGAGCAAGGACAGGGAAGGTTTTATTTCTACTTTACAAATGGAAATGGTGGTCCTGTGACCACCCCACAGCCATATCCGGGGTCCAGAGGCAACATACTAAAAACAATGTCTCTTGCTTTCTAAACAGCTTCCTTCAGTCTTCCAGCATTTGAAATTCTTTATATATAAAGATGAATATATGACATTTAAAAACATAAAAAGATAAGTTCTTCAGCCAGGCCCAGTGGCTCACGCCTGTAATCCCAGCACTTTAGGAGGCTGAGGAGGGCGGATCATGAGGTCAGGAGATCGAGACCATCCTGGCTAACACGGTGAAACCCCATCTCTATTAAAAATACAAAAAATTAGCCAGGAGTGGTGGCACGTGCCTGTAGTCCCAGCTACTCGGGAGGCTGAGGCAGGAGAATCACTTAAACCTGAGAGGCGGAGGTTGCAGTGAGCCAAGATCATGCCACTGGCACTCCAGCCTGGCGACAGAGCGAAACTCCATCTCAGAAAAAAAAAAAAAAAAGAAAAGAAAAAAAAAGATATTGAGATTTCTGAGAGCTTTTCTTCTGTGTTTTGTTTTGTTTTGTTTTTTGAGTCAGAGTCCCAGTGTGTTGCCCAGGCTGAAGTGCAGTTGTGTGTTCTTGGCTCACTCAAACCTCTGCCTCCTGGATTCAAGCGATTCTCCTGCCTCAGCCTCCCAAGTAGCTGGGATTATAGGCATGCTAACACGCCTGGCTAATTTTTATATTTTTAGTAGAGACAGGGTTTCGCCATGTTGGCCAAGCTGATCTCGAACTCCTGACGTCAAGTGATCTGCCTGCCTCGGCCTCCCAAAGTGCTGGGATTACAGGCGTGAGCTACTATGCCCGGCCTTTTTTTCTAAAGAAGTCAATGTATTGGCTCATTCATTCCTCAGGGGAGTACATTTTCTGAACTGTCATACTTCAACTGACCTTGAACACTTTATAAAGTATGCAAAATAAATTTTAGGACTCACCTGATTGCTTTTCCTAGAGCTAGTCATAATAAAATTAGTGTCGAGTTTCTGGGTTTTGTGAGGTTTCTCATGGCATCCTTGTCCTTAATATAAAACAGTGTCCATGTGGTAACCCTGCCTGAAGCAAGGTTTTGAAGCAGCAAGATTGACAGTAGATGTGGATATTTGTGCTGTGGGCTATTTGAAGACCACACACACACTCTCATGCACACACTCATAGTCACCTGCCCTTGTGACTTAGAATTCAACGTTGGAAAGAAAGTGTTTGCCTTGAGTGAATATTTTGAGGCGAGGGAAATGACCACATTCTGTAATCCTACAGCCTGAAAACAGACTCCTGCTGAAGGAAGTCGGACCCACGGGGGAAGGAAGAGTCTCTGTGATTGAACAGCTGCTGGATGAGGCAAGTGTCGCCAAAGGAGCAGATCTCTCTGAAGAGGTCAGCCTGGCATTCCACCTCTGTCTCCTTCAGATGGAAGGTTTGTTCAATACTGTGAAAATTACACTGCCCTTCGATTAAAAACTCAGGGTGCAGTGAATGGCTAGTCAAAAGCTTGATATTAATTGTTCCCTGTTGCTAGTTTTTATATCAGAGAAAATAGTCAGAGAAGCACAGATGAGACCAAAGAACATGCATGAAGCTGGATAGAATCTCTGGCCCGTGACCCCATATTACCTTTATCCTGGGTTTCCGCCTCCCCGCCCGTGCTGGGAACAGAAGTTTTGTCACCTGGGTCACTTTGTAGCTCTGTTAATTGTAGATCTGGTCTTGAGGTTCCTGATTCTCCTCTCCTTTGATCTGAAAGCACTTCCGTTCCATCAGCTCTGTAAAGCACATCTGTTATACCTCATACGGTGGCGACTGGATGCTGTTGAGTGCAGGGTTTTTTGGCGAGTTCTTCCTTTTCCATTTGCTGCAGGGAGCAGACCCCAACTGCTGTGATGAAGACAATCGACCCGTCATAACCGTGGCTGTTATGAATAAGCACCACGAAGCGATTCCAGTTCTCGTGCAGAGAGGAGCAGACATCGACCAACAGTGGGGGCCGTAAGTGAAACACATTGACAGGAGAGCTAAGGCAGCAGCAGGCTAACTGCTTGGAGCTCCACTGCGGCAGAAGCAGTCTACACACATGCCCTGTTCAGTTTCAGCCACTTGAACCATTTTAACCTATTTCAGCTTTAATAAGAGGCTTAACGCCTTCTGTTTTCCATAACTGGGTAAAGCGAAATTTTAAAAATGGACTATTGGGTTGTCTAATTTAGTGGCTTTCATAAATGATAATACATTTTGTTAATTCATAAGCTTATACTGTATGGTGCCAGTAAATCCTTAGCCCTTGGGGTGTTAATCAGTGTTTTCATCATGAATCATGGTAACACCAAGGGAAGACACACCTCAGTGTATTCCCCATGAAGTTAATGCGGAAAGAAAATGTCATACGGTTGTCTCCAGATCTCACACACTGTGGAGGAGACTGGCACATCTGAGGCCACCACGTGGTCTCCTGCTGCCTTGCTTTCCCACCCGTGATACAAGACAGAAAGGTACCAAGTCCTGTTACTTACTGTCCTAGTCTTGGTCCACTCCTGTCCCATAACCTTCTCTTCCAGCCATATGCTTCTGTTGTTCTCTTGAAAATTACTTTGAAAATGTGAGGTGAAAATTTCCTCGAGCATGAGTCATTCATGTTAACTGCTCGTATCTTGCCGACCATGTTGTTGATGTAAGTCTTCTAGGGACATCACAGGCATCTAGCACTCCTGCCTCCTGAGGTCTTACTAAGGCAAGGTCAAGGTCCGTGTCAGTGGAACATTCTGCTGTGTACTTCGTGCCACCACAGAGGCCAAAATTTCAGTAGCTTTGCTTGTTATTCTGTTTCAGAATTGTCTCTAGTGTTAGTGTTCAAAATATAATGCTGTTAATTTTTCTATATGCATTTTACTAATGTCTGCATTTTAATAGTTTCTACCCCTTTTTTTTAGTTTTATTTTACAGCAGAATATTTGGTGTGTTGGTGTAAAGCTTTGATGGTTGGAATTTATTTTCTCAAGTTTGCTTAGGGTTTACTGTGTCAACTTCTTTGTTTATCCTACACTGTTGTATTATTGTCATTATTAATAAAATGGTACTACCTTGTTTTGTGTTAAGGCATATTTTATATTTTTATAATTCAGAAAAGCTTTTTTAATAGCATTTAAGTATGTTTGTGGTTGATACAGAAATTACTTGAGCACATTTTGAATTGAAGTGTAAGCTGCATGAGTCCTGGCTTTATGAAGAGTCCAGCTAAGAGGAGGAAAGTGCCCTGGGCATTGAACAGATTGCCTTTTTATTTTGCTATGCCTCAGCTTCCATGTTTGCTTCATCACCATTCTACAAATTGGCATTTATCCACATGTGATCTCATCGCATGTCTGTAAAGTCTGACGCTGCGGTTACACCTGTCTATCTGAATGGTGTGTAGTAGCCTTTGTCACCCCCCTGCAGGATCATGGTGACTGTGGCCAGTATGTAGCTCACATGGTTGTGGGGAGGAAAGCTAGAGGGTTGGCCCTCTCTTAAATATGGCACAGGGATCTCTTCTTCCTTTCCAGTGCATGCCAGTAGAGGAAAGTAGCATTTCCCACTGACAGCCACATTCTGCCAAGTCTGGTTTGTATCTGTTAGTTCCAAGAGTTTGGGCCTGGAGCTGGACCTCTGTAGACCCAGGAACATGACCTCGAAATTCCATCCATCCTATTGCTTTTAGGCATAAATCATCCAGAGATCTGGTTTTACCGTAAAAGAGGTTCAGAGAGTTGTTCCTTGGCAAACCATTAAAATGCTCTCTCCCATCCGAGCATGTTTGGCTAGCGGAGCCTAAGTGGTCTATCCACCAGATAACTTCCATTAAGTAGCTTGGCAGGTGGCAGAAAGCTCTTTCCTCATTTCCTTGTTCCATGTTTGTATCATTCCTACCAGAATGAAATCATATTCAACGCAAGGGAATGGCTAGGAGAAATTCACATCCTCCACCAAAGCTCATTCCTCTTACTAGCACATTTCAGAAACACAGATTCAAGATCTCACTAGGTGAGAAGCCCAGAGAAATGCTGTTTGCTTTTGGACAAGAGCTGCCCTTCCTCACTGCACTGGCGATTCCAAACGTGCCGTCCCCTGGCTCTGCCCCAGTAGCCAGGTGAGGAAGATGCAAGCATCAGTCTACTTCTTAGAGGTTCGGCTGTGGACACTTATTCCATTAGGTAATTTAAGGAGAGAATGTACATTAATCTACCATGATACTTAGATTTGAGTAAATAGTTTGAATTGTTTGTATATTAATAGTAAAGTTTCTTTAAAGTACAAATTCCATGGCAGAGTCACCATTCAGCATTTTCCAAAACTGAACTGTGGATCCACAGCAAATAGCCAGCACAGGAAATCTAACCACCAGCAAACCCCCCATGCAATACATAGAATGAATCCTCTGCTCTCAATTTGGAGAGAATTGTAAAGAAAGAAGATCATAAGTCTACATAGGAGATGTGGTAACCCTATGAATATATCCCAGTTCAAATGGTAAATGCATTATAAAGGCCCAAGGAACCGTAGGGGTGAAGTGACAGACAGTTAAGCTCTATGCCACCATTGAGGAAGAAAGAATGAAAGATAGGGAGGAAATGGAGTCTTTTCCAGACTAATTCCAGTTAAACCTCTTTTTTTGTGAACTGCCCAGTCTTGGGTATGTCTTTATCAGCAGTGTGAAAATGGACTAACACACTAGCACACAGCATAGCCCATGAACATTCAATGGCAAATTCTTCATTTGTGACCAGTTTGTTCTTTCTGAAAGCATTTATCCTTGATGTTCTGAAATTTCACAAGGGTATTTTTAGATGTGCTGTTTTTGATTCACCCAGTTGGCCTTTTCAATTTAAAAAGTCTTATCTTTCTTTAGGTTAGGAAAAGTTTGTTCTATTATCTCTTGGGCATTTTCTCCCCTCCATTTTTCTATTCTCTTTCTAGAACTGTTAGTTGGATGGTGGACTACTTGAATTGATTCCCTATGTCTGTCTTTCTTTTGTGTTTTTCCGTAGTTTCATCTATCTTTTTCTCTTCCATCTTTCGAGAGATTTTCCTAACTTTGTTGTCCATTCTTCCTATTGAATAATTGTTATTTCAATAATCGCATTTATTCTTTCTAGGAGCTACTTTTGTTCTCTGATTGTTTCTTTCTCATAGTTTCATATTTTTGTGCAACATTGTCTTGAATCATTCTGCAGATACCAGTTAGATTTTTGTCTTGTTTTAAATTCCTCGTGTTTGTGTATCTTGGTTTTCTCTTTGATTCTGCAGGATTTTCTCAGATGTCTATGAGCCTTGGTTGTCCATTCACATTTGAGAATGGAGTTTGGGCTAGATGACTGGTAACTTTGTATATAAGAGAAGGGCTTTGTCAACCAAGAGGCTTTCTGGGTAGGTGGAGCTACTCCCACGCTGGGACCCCTGGGTGCCCGAAAGTGAAAGGCTTCCCTCTGATTCTCACCAGAGGCTCTCTTTATCTTCCTTAGAGAAGAAGCCACTATCCTTTTTCTCCATAGGGATAAATGCATGGCTGCAGGCGCATCTGCAGGTGTGGGGGATGAGGGTGTTGGCATCAAAGGAAGGAGCAGGGGCAGAGAGAGTTCAGACATTCAATGCCTGTCTCATTTCTACTTTCAGTCATGACTCTTGCCCTCCTTCACTCCTGCCACCTCTGCATAGGAGCCTTTCAGGAGTCCTGGTACCACCCTGACCTCCATTTCAGTTGCCCACTCCTCCCTCACTAGGTCAAACCTGACCAGGAAATATGAAGAGAAACCCTGGCATTGCAGCAAAATATGCTGTGTCTGACCTCTCAGGCCTGCCCCCTGGCTTCTAAGATTGGTGTTTATTTTCATGTCACATAAGCCCAACTCACTGGAGCCAAGGTCATTTTCCCTACACAAAAATAGGAGCCTCAGCCCTGAGAAGCTACTGTCATGCCCGAGGGGTCCAAGCCAAAGTTAAGACTATGTCCAATACGTTGCATAAACTCTTGCAGGCAGTTTAGAACAATGGTATTTATTAGCATTTATTAAATCAACTACCAACCATATCCTTGTGGGTTTCTCGCATTAAAAAATGAATGTGTTTATAACCTTTTCACTGTCTAGTATCAAAGCTTACCCTCTATCACAGTATTCCTCCAAGAGAAGGGCAGAGAGAGGAGACTCAAAAGGTTTCCCAGGTTAGTTAAGTAGGTCGATGAAAAAAACCAGGACCTTGGGTCCCATGCATCCTCTCCAGTTTCCTGATGATGCTAACTAAGGATTTATCCAGGATTTTTTTCCCCCTAATTAGGCTCAGAAATACAGCTCTTCACGAAGCTACTCTGCTTGGCCTTGCAGGAAGAGAGAGCATCGCCACTTTACTGGGGTATGTCCCCTGGCCTCTGATGGATACTTTTGAGGGCCACAGGTATCTCCCTAATGGCCTGTGATGATTTTAAGAGAGGCCTTGGTTCCTGAACTGCTGTCCCTGTCCGTGGGGACCACCATCCCACCACGGTTCCCTGGGCACTAAAGGCTTTTCAAAGCACAATGAAAATGTTGCCCCCATTAAACATACTTGGTTGTAGGACTTTAATGCAATGGGAACCAATGGCCAGGGTTAGCAATTGGACATTTTGAAATCACAGGCCTCTTTAAAGGTCTCAGGGTAGAGCCACCTCTGAGAACTGAAGTGACTGTGACCTCTCGAGGACAGGTTTGGGGAGGTGGGAGCAGGAGGGGCCCAGACTGGCCTCCGTGGCAGGGAAGAGTCAAGCTCTTAGGGGCACATGCTCAAGTCCTTCAGTGCACCTCCATTTCTCCATTTCCTTTGCAGATGCAATGCAAGCATCCGAAAGAAGAATGCAGGAGGCCAGACAGCGTACGACCTGGCTCTGAACACTGGAGATGACCTCATCACCTCACTCTTTGCTGCCAAGTTTGGCCAAGGACTCGAGGACCAACTCGCCCAAACTAGGAGCCTCAGACTGGATGACTGTTAGACCTGAGGCCTCCCCGGGACTTCATTTAAGAATATGTGCGGTGGCTGGCACGGTGGCTCATGCCTGTAATCCCAGTGCTTTGGGAGGCTGAGGCTGGCAGATCACCTGAGGTCAGGAGTTCAAGAGTAGCCTGACCAACATGGAGAAACCCCATCTCTACTAAAAATACGAAATTAGTCGGGCGTGGTGGCGCATGCCTGTAATGCCAGTTACTCGGGAGGCTGAGGCAGGAGAATCACTTGAACATGGGAGGTGGAGGTTGTGGTGAGCCAAGATCGTGCCATTGCACTCCAGCCTGGGCAACAAGAGCAAAACTCCGTCTCAAAAAAAAAAAAAAAAAGAATATGTGCAGCTCTGGCTATTCTTTAATCATGTCTTTTTAAAATGTGTATTTGAGGTTGAGAGGAACTCAGGAGATTTTTTTAAAAAATCATATGACAGTATAAGCCATCAGTACTAAATGGACAGCTCCCAGTATACTGTGGGCTGTGATAAACTGAATGTATGTTTTTTAATGGTTTATTGCTGCAGTTTTTTTATGTATTTGATTTTTAGTTTTTGACTTATTTTTCAATAGGTAATAATTGCACATGGTTCACAGCTAAAAGGTATGAAGTATTACGTAGGGATGTGTCCCTCCCATCCTGTCCCACAGCCACCACCTCCCTCCTCAGCCACCAATGACACCAGCGTCGACTTGCCTTTCCAGGGGTTGTGCAAAGTTAGATATGCACATACATGTGGTATAAGCACATGTACATAAAAGTACACATAGAATATAAACATGTCTGTAGCACATATATATTCTTTCCCCTCTTCTAAAACAAACGGTAGCAAACCAGCCACACACTGTTCTGCATCTTGTTCTTTTTGCCTGATACGTCTTGTAGGTGGCCCCTAATTAGTATGTAAAGATTGACCTTATTTAAATTTTTTTATGTTGAAATCATCAATATTCCCATCATTATGGTTTGTTCTTTGACTGACAAATCAGCTTTCAATAAACCGCTTTGCAGGAATGTGTAATTTTGACTCATTCCTTTCTTCAGGTCATTATTTTCATCTTTGGGTGGTAATGCTGCAGTTGTGAAGTCCCTAACTAGTTTATGTTAATGTAGGTAAATAGAATATGTATTAATTTACCATAATTAATTCAGAACAATAAGGGCCTTGGGGTGGTTACTGTTATCACTACCTGCACTTTACTCCCCTAGACTGGGCGGCTGTCTGTGGGAGGACAGAGGGTGCAAAGTCGTGGGAACACAGGCCCCTGGGCAGGCACTGGCACTGCTCCTGCCCCATCAGCCCCTCAGCCACCAGTGTAAGGGAGGCTGCTGCGTGGTGGCCAGTGTCCAGGGAGACTGGGGAGTGCGATCATCTGGTTTGGGGGTGGTAGTTTGCCCTGTGTCAGCTTGACTGGGACTACTTTGCCCAGAATTTTCTTCCCCTATGGTTCTCTTCAGGGTTGGCCCCAAGAAAAACTGCATGACATTCAGAAGATAGAAGAAAAGCAACAGCAGTCATGCTTGGATGGTGGGTAGAGGGCACCAGGTGCCTCTGCCACTCACATCCTGTGTGAAGGAAGGGATAGAAGTGCTTGCCACAACCGAGCAGCAAGCCCTGCCTTTGGGATGGAAGAGGATGGATGTTTATTGGGATCAACACTTGCGAAAAGGTGGTGCAGAGGGAGAAGTCGAGTGGGGGGTAATGGGGTTCGAGGCCATTTTTCCCAGACGTCAGGGAGCGGGGAGGGCCTTATGGACCCGTGGGTTCTAGAAACAATCGCCTTGGGGTTCTTGGGGGGAACTTTTGTGTCCTGAGTGCAGGAACAATGCTTTTAACACCTCTTGGGTTTTCCACACTCCGTCTTAGAGGATCCTACCTTCTGAAACCAAGAGGCCCTTCCAGTGCCAGCTGGCCAGACTCAGGAATCGGTAAAGCACGCATCTGATGTCCCATGCTAGGGTCCTTTCCTTTCTCTAAAGCTCACAGCCTACACTCATCACCCTTGAATTTCATTCTTTCAGAATCAAACCTCAGTTAAAATAGGACTAAAAACTGAAAAGGTAGCCTAATATTTAACAGTTTCTGATGAAATCCTACAGGGTCACATAAAATGTTCTATTGGTATTAAACTATATGTTTTCAGGAAAATTAAACACATTTTAAGGCAGAACATTTCTGATGTCAAAAATCGTGTTTTTTTTGTTTTTTTTTTTTTGGTCCTTTCTAAAGCTTTCTTTTTCTTTTCCTAATGACAGGGCTTATTGAGGGAGCACAGCCACTTTAAGTGAAACGAAATGAGATTTTAAAAATTTTTTGTTTTTTAGAGACAGGGTATCTCTGTGTCACCCAGGCTGGAATGTAACGGTGCGATCATAGCTCACTGTAGCATCAAACTCCTGGGCTCAAGCTATACTCTCGCCTCAGCCTCTGGAGTATCTGGGATTACGGACACACACCACTGTACTAAGCTAATTTATTTTACTATTTTTTTTTTTTCTGGTAGAGACAGGGTCTCCCTGTGTTGCCTACAGGCTGATCTTGAGCTCCTGGGCTCAGGTGATCCTCCCACCTCAGCCTCCCAAAGTGCTGGGATTACAGGTGTGAGCCACCATGCCCAACCTGGAACAAGGGATTTATTAAAGAAGTTATACCCTCTGCAGTGCTTGAGCTGGTAAGTTTGATGGTGGGCCTGAAGTTGCTGTATCTTGGTTACATTCAGGAAGCACAGGTGAGCGTGAAGGGGACGAGCAAGGACAAACTGGAACCCATGGGGACACATCTCCCTCCTCCATCTTCCTGGTCACAGGCAACTTGCAGGAGACGTGCCCTTTCCCATGAAACTTGCCCCAGGCTGGGCTCTCCAGAAGCAGATGCCAAGACAGTTTGGGATGGAGGAGGATGGATGTTTATTGGGATCAACTCTTGTGAAAAGAAGGTGGAGAGGGCAAAGTCAACTGCTATGTGGCCCAACAGTGCCTCAGCCACCAGTGGTGCTCCCATGAGCCATATTTGCCCATCATGGTGTCCACTGTGCTTTTGTAGCCCCTCTGGCAGACGGGAGCTTCCCCAGAAGGGACAGGACCTCAGGCAAGGCAGCTCTCTGAAGTTGCTGATAGCTGGAGGCCATCTGCTGCCACACTCGCTACAGCCAGGCCAGCAAGCCCTACCTGGAAAGGGGATGTGGGTGGTGCATCTCTGCCTGCCATAAAACTGGTGCATAGGTGCCCGACCCAGGTTGTAGGACAGCTGAAGGCAGAGATCAGGGGGAGCTGGTGAAGCCACGGGCCTGGCTGCTGCCCACACCTGCCAGATGAGCCAGGAGTTAGTGACTGTGTCCTCCCTGGATCTGGTCCTGAGGCCATGTCCTCCCAAGGCCTGGCTGCTCTTCCTGGAGGGGCTGTCTCTGCTTTGCAGGCTTGTCCTATGTTGCCAGTGGGCTTCGGTGGGCTGGCTTGCCATTCCCTCTTTTCCACTGAGGTGAGTTCCCATGTACTCATTGCCCATTTGGGTTTCTTCTATTTTTCTTATTGACTTAGAGAATTTCTTTACATCCTCTTGAATCAGAATATCTTCTAGAGTCCAGACAGCGCTGTCTTTAATAGAAAAACAATCGGAGCCACATACACAATCATAAATTTTCTAGTAGCCATACTTCTAAAAGTACAGAGAAACAAGCAAAATTAATTTTACTGGGATACATTGCAAAAGAAGACATACATGTGGCCAGAAAACATTAAAAAAAAAAAAAAAAGCTCAGTATCACTGATCATTAGAGAAATGCAAATCAAAATCACAATGAGATACCATCGAACACCAATCAGAATGGCTATTTTTAAAAAGTCGAAAAATAACATGCTGGCGAGATTGTGGAAAAAAGGGAATACTTCCACACTTTTGGTGGGAGTGTAAATTAGTTTAACCGTTGTGGGAAACAGTGTGGTGATTCCTCAAAGAGCTAAAAATAGAAACACCATTCAATCCAGCAATCTCATTACTGGGTATACACACAAAGGAAAATAGATCATTCTACCATGAAGACCCATGCATGTATATGTTCATTGCAGCGCTATTCACAATAGCAAAGACATGGAATCAACCTAAATGCCCATCAATGATAGATTGGATAAAGAAAATGTGGTACATATACACCATGACATACACTATGCAGCCATAAGAAAGAACGAGAGCGTGTCTGTTGTGGGAACATGGATGGAGCTAGAGGCCATTATCCTTAGCAAACTAACACAGGTACAGAAAACCAAATATCACATGTTCTCACTTATACATGGGAGCTGGCCAGGCACAGTGGTTCACGCCTGTAATCCCAGCACTTTGGGAGGCTGAGGTAAGCAGATCACCTGAGGTCAGGAGTTGGAGACTAACCTGGCCAACATAGTGGAACTTCGTCTCTACTAAAAATACAAAAGTTAGCTGGGCCTGGTGGTGGGCGACTGTAGTCCCAGCTACTCGGGAGGCTGAGGCAGAATTGCTTGAACCCAGGAGGCAGAGGTTGCAGTGAGTTGAGATCTTGCCATTGCACTCCAGCTTGGGTGACCAGAGTGAAACTCCATGTCCCAAAAACAAACAAACAAACAAACAAACAAAAAAACAGGGGGAAGCTAAATGATGAGAACAAATGGACGTAAAAAGAAGGACAACACCAGCAGGGCGCAGTGGCTCACACCTGTAAGCCCAGCACTTTGGGAGGCCGAGGTGGGTGGATTACAAGGTCAGGAGATCGAGACCATCCTGGCTAACATGGTGAAACCCCATCTCTACTAAAAATACAAAAAATTAGCTAGGCACGGTAGTGGGCACTTGTAGTCTCAGCTATTCGGGAGGCTGAGGCAGGAGAATGGCGTGAACCCGGGAAGCAGAGCTTGCAGTGAGCCGAGATTGTGCCACTGCACTCCAGCCTGGGTGACAAAGCAAGACTCTGTCAAAAAAAAAAAAAAAGAGGGACGATACCCACTGGGGCCTCTCAGAAGGTAGAGGCTGGGAGGAGGGAGAGGATCAGAAAAAATAACAATTGGGTACTAGGCTTAGTACCTGGGTAACAAAATAGTCTGCACAATAAACCCCCGTGATATGAGTTTACCTATATAACAAACTCTGAACCGAAAATAAAAGTTTTAAAAATATTTTACTAGAATAAATATTATTTCAATTTATGATTCATCTAAATTGTTAATACAATAGTCTATATATTTTATGTTATTTTTTCACACCAAGTCATTGAAATCTGGTGTGCATTTTACCCTTACAGCACATCTTAATTCAATTCACCACATTTTAAATGCCCCCTACCTGCACATGGTGGTTGGCTACGGCATAGTTCTAGAACCTTCTACCTGTGTAATAACACACATTGAGGTCATTGCATTCTGATTCCCGCTAGGATACTAGCAGCACAGATACACTCATTTGAAGCTTGCATCTTTGTGGTTGGTGGGTTTTCCTTGTCTAATCCAGGAAGAGTTCCTCCCCATCACCTGTGCTAGGCCACAACTCCAGGTGCTCTGGTCAAGGTGCCCAGTAGGATAAAGAAAATTTACAGGGTCATTTATTCTGTTGTCTCCAAGACATCTCTTCAGAGGACCTCAAGAACGCATATCACTTGCTTCTTTTCCAGCTTCGATTTCTGACTGCTTCGGAGTCAGGTTTTTGCTTTTTCCTGGACAAATAGAAAATAAAGAGCATCTCTTGGATTCTCATCCACCTTCCCGCTCTTCAAGTAATTGCAAACCTAGCCTCCCTTTGTGGTTTTCTAGGGTAGGGCCTTGTGGGAACATAGAACAGACAAGGTAAAGTGACCCATTCTCTGCTCTCCCCTCCTTTTTCATTGTAGATCCCAAAAAGAGAACCAAAAGGCCACATATACCTTTATCCCTCAATGAACAGGAAATGAAGTGTGTTTACCTTCTCAGATGCACACGCGGATGCAGTTAACTGCCTTGTGTTTTTCTGAATGGAAGGAAGAGGGGCCTGGGCCCACAGAGCCACCTGGGAGCCGCTTCTGCGATGGAGAGGAGCCGCTTCTGCTGCTGCTGCCTCTCCTCGCTGCTGCTTCTGGTCCTGCTGCTGGAGGCCAGATCTGGGTGAACTGAGTGCTGGGAATTCAACCCGGAGTCTAGATTTAGACTGCTAAGTATTTCCACAGGGTTCCCGAAATAGAGCAGCACCTGCTTCTGGAAGGCAGAGCATTTGGACATTCCTTGGGAACGCTCCTGAGATGTCTTGGTTCTTACTTGAATTGCCAACAAAAACACAGTTCCATCTCTCACCTCTTCCCTCTCCTTCCCGCATCTCCTTCTTCATCCCCTCTCCCTCAACTGCTTTTCCAACCATTTCCCCCAAATCCTTACCCGACCCCCAAAACTCCCTCCATTACAATCCCTTTCCTTCCCCCAGGCCCTACTTTCCTGTCCACATGGTCTCCTGGCCTCTCTTTCTCTCTTGGGAAATGCTGGAAATGCATGGTATTATTTACCTAAATTAATTGACTCAAAATGTCCCTTTCACCCTCAATGAACCCTACTCTTTTAATGAAGTAGTGACATTTTCTGTTTACCTAGACTACATAAATTTTACTTGTTGTATTTTTGTTAGCAAGGATATAAATCTCCTAGCTTTAATAGAACATTGTAATTATAAATATAATACTAGTTTTTGTGTGTATGTGTGTGTTTTTTTTTTTGAGACGGAGTCTCGCTGTGACACCCAGGCTGGAGTGCAGTGGCGTGATCTTGGCTCACTGCAAGCTCCACCTCCTGGGTTCACAGCATTCTCCTGCCTCAGCCTCCTGAGTAGCTGGGACTACAGGTGCCCGCCACCACGCCCAGCTAATTTTTTGTATTTTTAGTAGAGACGGGGTTTCACCGTGTTAGCCAGGCTTGTCTTGATATCCTGACCTCGTGATCCACCCGCCTCGGCTTCCCAAAGTGCTGGGATTACAGGTGTGAGCTACCACGTCTGACCAATACTAGTTATTTTAAAATCTTTATTTTATGCATAAAACTGGAATAAAATTTTATAGTGAAAATTAAGAATAACATTTTGAATATTGTACAAAAAAGGGAAGTCCCATTTCTGTGGCTCTCATCATCCCCAGCAGTAACTACTGTTAGCAGATGTGCAGGCCGGGCGCGATGGCTCACACCTGTAATCCTAGAACTTTGGGAGGCTGAGGCGGGCAGATTGCATGAGCCCAGGAGTTCAAGACCAGCCTGGGAAACATGTCAAAACCCCGTGTCTAAAATAAAAATAAAAATAAAAAACAGCATATGTGCAGCCTCTGGAAACCTTTATCTTTCTCTGCAATTTAACCCCATACAAAATATATAGTTTCTTAAAGTTTGAATACAATGTAATTATTCTGTAATTGATTTTATTCATTTATACATCTTGGGGACCTTTCCATTATTTGAGAATTGACTTAATTCTTTTTAAGTGTTTTTTTTCTAAATATAAAACATAGACATACACCATTATTGTTTTAACAGATTAACAGAGCTAATCAACATGTGTCAATATTTTGTGAAGATAATATTTTGTGAAGACAGAAGAAAGTAAAATCACTGGGTTTAAGACTGTGCATATTTGGAGTTTTGAAAGATATTGCCAAAATTTCCCTCCTAAGAGTTGACAGTCCCACCAAAGTATACCTTTCTCCACACGGCCCCAATTTCGCAGATCAAACACACGTCATTGCCGTTAGTTTGTTTGTTTATTTATTTATTACTTTTTGCCTGTTCCTGATTCTTATTAAGACTATCTCTTCCTGGATTAAGCGTTGGTAGGTACTTCATGACTCACTCATTCATATGGTTTGCCATTTTTTTTTGGATAATTTCTCACAGGATAATTTCTATTGGATAGTTTCTCATTGCTGTAATGTCAGATTTCTTTACATATTCCTTACATATTCTGGATAATACAGATATCTTGTCTTGCTTGCCTTTTCTTTATGTATATTGTCTACTGTCTAATAAATGCTTTATAGATTTGTTTTGTCAAATATATTAGTTTTTTTAGGACTTCTGAGATCTTTGACTTGCTGAAGTTCTTCACTATTCCAAAATCAAAACATTTTCTTCTTATATTGTCTTCTAATATGTAAATACTTGTTTGCTTTATTTAGCTTTTTAGTTTATTTGGCATTTATATTTCTAAATGGTAAACGGACTGAAGTTTACTTTTCCCAAGGGGGCAACCATCCCTTGTGCCAATACAGTTTTGGGGTCACTCATCTTTTCCACACTGGTTGAAAGGCCACCTTTGTTTAGCATACCCTGAAATCTCTTGTGTACAGAGGTCTGGCTTGATTATTGTAAGATGTTCTATAAATATCTTTAAAGTAGTCACTCCTATTGTCCTGCTTCAAAAAAATTCTTTACTATTCATGGATTTTCTCCACTCCACAAACTAGAATTAGTCTATGAAAACTCTTAAAATTCTTTAGATTTAATTGGGAATATCATGGAATTTAGACATATATTTGAGGGAGAACTGAGACTTTATTAATCAAAAACCATGATAATCTTTCTATTTATTTTTGACTTCTTTTATAGTCTCAGTAAAAATGTTAATTTTCTTCCTGTAAACACTATGTGTTTTTCTGCTCAGTTAACTTTTAGGCTCTTAACATTTTTGTTGTCTTAAATAGTATTTCCCTTAGTGATATTTTCTTTTTTTTAAATTTTTAACTTACCTTTTTAAATTTAACTTTTAAGTTCGGGGCACATGAGCATGTTTGTTGCATAGGTACACTTCTGTCTTGGAGGTTAGCGTACAGATTATTTCATTACCTAGGTATTAAGTCTAGTATTCAACAGTTATTTTTCCTGATCCTCTCTCTCCTCCCATCCTTCACCCTCCAATAGGCCCCAGTGTGTGTTTTTCCCTTCTATGTGTCCGTGTGTTCTCATCATTTAGCTCCCACTTATAAGTGAGACATGTGGTATTTGGTTTTCTGTTCCTGCATTATTCTGCTAAGGATAATGGCCTCCAGCTCCATCCATGTCCTGCAAAGGACATGATCTCATACTTTTTTGATGGCTGCATGGTATTCCATAGTATATAGCACATTTTCTTTATCCAGTCTACCATTGATTGGCATTGAGGTTGACTCCATGTCTTTGCTATTGTGAATAGTGCTGCAACAACATATGCATACATGTGTCTTTATAATAGAATGATTTATATTCCTTTGGGTATGTGCCCAGTAATGGGATTGCTGAGTTGAATGGTTTTGTTTGTTTGTTTGTTTTTGAGATGGAGTCTTGCTTGAACTGGAATGCAGTAGCACGATCTCAGCTCACTGCAACCTCCGCTGCCTGGGTTCAAGTGATTCTCCTGCCTCAGCCTTCCAAGTAGCTGGAATTACAGGCACGTGCCACCACACCCAGCTAATTTTTGTATTTTTAATACAGACGGAGTTTCACCATGTTGGCCAGGCTGGCCTCGAACTCCTGGCCTCAGGTGATCCACCCACCTTGGCCTCCCGAAGTGCTGGGATTACAGGCGTGAGCCACCGCACCCAGCCTGGTGGTTCTGTTTTTAGGTCCTTGAGGAATTGTAACACTGTCTTCCACAATGGTTGAACTAATTTACACTCCCACCAACAGTGTATAAGCATCACCTTTTTTCTGCAACCTTGCCAGCATGTTTTTTTTGTTTTTTTTGTTTTTGACTTTTTAAAAATAGCCATTCTGATTGGTGTTAGATGGTATCTCATTGTGGTTTTGATTTGCATTTCTCTAATGGACATTGATGTTGAGCTTTTTTTCACATGATTGTTGGCCGCATGTATGAAAAGTGTCTGTCCATGTCCTTTGCCCACATGGGGTTGTTTTTTCTTCTTGTAAATTTATTTAAGATTTTTATAGATGCTGGATTTTAGACTTTTGTCAGATGAGTAGTTTGCAAAAATTTACTCCCATTCTGTAGGTTGTCTGTTCACTTTGTTGGTAGTTTCCTTTGCTGTGCAGAAGCACTTTAGTTTAACTAGATCCCATTTGTCAACTTTTTCTTTTGTTGCAATTGCTTTTGATGTCTTCATCATAAAATCTTTGCCTATTCTATGTCCAGAATGGTATTGCCGAGGTTGTCTTCCAGGGTTTTTATAGTTTTGGGTTTTACATTTAAGTTTGTAATCCATCTTGAGTTCATTTTTGTATATGGTGTAAGGAAGGGATCCAGTTTCAATCTTCTGCATGTGGCTAGCCCCTTAAGCACTATTTATTGACTAAGGAGTCCTTTCCCCATTGTTTGTTTTTGTTAGCTTTGTCAAACTCAAAACGTATCAAGTTTTGACTGTATTTTCTCATCTGGCTTCTTGCTAAAAACTCTTTTTTGGTGCTAACAATTTTCTGACGTTTCATAATTACTGAGAAAGTAAAAATCAGTCTGGATATTTGTCAAGCTGGGATAACAGACACAGATAAAGCTAGCTGCAAATTTAGAGGAGACAGCTTGTCTTCTGTGAACAAACCACAGCTGTGAAATGCCATTAACAACCCCCTCTTTGAGTGAGTACTGCTTTCTTACTATGGAGGAACTTTGTTCTCGAAAATTATACACTGCCAGGAGCTTTGCTATTTGAAATTAAATCAGTATGAATGAAACATCCCACTCTTGTCTCTTGTCTGGGGGATGGAAGTCACTTTGACACAGAGAAGCAGCTTCAATTTTCAACCCTGGTGCAGAGCTTCAGAACAGACGTTTACAGACACAACATTTTACATCTCTTTTAACTTTGTAGTTTCCAAGGACATAAAACCCTGGGCCCACTTTCCAGTCCAAATATGGTGATGACCTTTTACACATAGCTCTGCTTTATTTTGAGCCCATCAAAAACCTGCTGTGTTCAAATTTTGACTAAATTTCACCCTTCTTCAGAGTCCTAGAATTATTAAATCTTTTCCTTTGTTTTCCTGTGAATGAACTCCTTGTTGCAATGAATCAAATAAACCTGACTTCGTGAGACTTCTGGTTAGGCTGGGACACTGCTTTGACTTTGTTCATAAATCATCTGAAAAAATGAAAAAAAAATACGTATATGTTGACTCTTGTTCACTTTAATATCATGCCTCTCATTTATCTGTAATCCTGGAAGCACTACAGCTTCTAGTACATCACTAAATAGAAATAATGGGCATCTTTTAACTAATTCTTAAATTGTATTATAAATATTTCTAAAGTTACTTTATTTAGTAGAATATTATTCAAAAATTCTGGTAAATACTTTTTTTTTTTTAATTGAGATGGAGTCTTGCTCTGTTGCCCAGGCTGGAGTGCAGTGGCGTGATCTCGGCTCACTGCAACCTCCACTGCCTGTATTCAAGCGATTCTCATGCCTCAGCTTCCCAAGTAGCTGGGATTGCAGGCGCGTGCCACCACATCCAGCTAATGTTTTTGTATTTTTAGTAGAGATGGGTTTTCGCCATGTTGGCCAGGCTGGTCTTGAACTCCAGACCTCAGGTGATCTGCCTGCCTCGGCCTCCCAGAGTGCTGGGATTATATTTTCTATTAAATTTAATTTCCACTTATTCCAGACTTACTGTTGGGAATGAAAGCTGTATGTTAAAAATGATTTTCAGGATCTATTAAAATAATTTTTTTACCATTAGTGTGTTACACTAATAGTATATATGCTTTTGAATCAAGCTTCCATTGCCAGGATAAAAACAACTTGGTACAAAATATTCTTACTGATTTCTACTGCGACAATTTATTTGGTAACAATCCATTGAAGGTTATTATGTCTTTTTAATAAAATTGATCTATACTTATATTTTTGATATTTTGTGGAACTAGAGTAATGCCAGACTCGCGATGTTAGAATGTTTTAGTTTTTCCAATATTCTGGAGTGCTTTAAAAACAGGAAGTTAAACATTTTGTGCAGATTTCATAGAAGATTTTCATTATAACTCAAAGCTTAATGATTTTTAGGCATGTTTGGCCTCTGTGTCAGTCAGGGTTCAACCAGAGATATAGGACTGCTGGGAGATGTCAAGAGACAAAATTGCAACAAATTTAGTTACACATCCAATGGCCTTTTATTCATGATTCATCAATCTCTCCCACTGGGGCAATGGCAGAATCCACAGGGGAATGGCCAGTGGGTTTTATGAGGTGGGAACAAGGAAACAGCAATAGAAAAAGCGCTGCTTGGTTAACATTAGGTTACTTGTAAGTTAAAGCACAGGGTACCTCCTGATTACACTGACTGAGGTAGGCTGAGCTTTTTCTGATGGGTTGGTGTGAATCTTTTTTTCAGGAAAACCTGGTTGGTTTGGGGATCTATCTGCTTCCTTAAAGTTTCCATTTGATTATGTGACACTTAGCATGAGTCACTCCATTTTGGTTTGGTCTGGTCTGTTGAGCAGGAGCTCAATCCTCCCATATTTTTAGTTTGACAGCTATATAGCAACAGATTTATTCCTAGGTGAAGGCTGGAACACCGTAGGCACAGGCTGAAGCTGCTACTCATGTGTGACATTTCTTCAGGGAAGTTTCAGTTCTGCATTTAAGGCCTTTCAACTGACTGAATCAGGCCCACCCAGATTACTTAGGATAATATGACTTACTTAAAGTCAGCTGATTGTGAACCGTAATTACACTTACAAAATTCCTTCAAAGCAACACCAGAAAAGTGTTTGATGAAATAACTAGGGACTGTAGCCTACTCAAGCAGGCACATCAAAATACCATCACAGTTTCTATTACAATACTACTGCTTGTTAATTTATTCCTTTTTCTATTACCACTTGAATAAAATTAGTACTGTGCACATATATACATTTTTCCCTGATTTCTATGAGGCTGTAACATTTTTTCTGCATGTAACTTTTGCCCAATGCATAGGTTTTTGGTTCATATGCTTCCATTATCTTCCTTTCATTGTATGATTAGAATTTGATTTTTTTTTTTTTTTTGAAATGGAGTTTTGCTCTTGTTGCCCAGGCTGGAGTGCAATGGCACGCTCTTGGTTCACTGCAACATCTGCCTCCCAGGTTCAAGTGATTCTCCCGCCTCAGCCTCCTGAGTAGCTGGGATTACAGGCGTGCACCACCATACCTGACTAATTTTTGTATTTTTAGTAGAGATGGGGTTTCGCCGTGTTGGCCAGGCTGGTCTTGAACTCCTGACCTCAGGTGATCCGCCTGCCTCAGCCTCCTAAAGTGCTGGGATTACAGGTGTGAGCCACCATGCCCACACCTCAAAACTCAAGAATTTGAGTTTTAACCTCTCATGTGGCCACTACTTTTGATATGCTTGGAAGTGGAGCTGGAGTGTTGTAAGTCCCTCACCCCCGCAAGTGCCACAAGAATCTGGGTGGTAAAAATTTTATTGTTCTCTCAGGCAAAGCTGAATTCCTTCCAAAACATGACATTTCCACCCAAAACATGTCCTGTGAGGAGGACCAGAGTGATCTAAAATTCATCTCCGTGGCCAGGTGTGGTGGCTCACACCTGTAATCCCAGCACTTTGGGAGGCCGAGACAGGCAGATCACAAGGTCAGGAGATTGATCCCACTCTGGCTAACACGGTGAAATCCCGTCTCTACTGAAAATACGAGAAAAAAATTAGTCGGGCGTGGTGGCGGGCGCCTATAGTCCCAGCTACTTGGGAGGCTGAGGCAGGAGAATGGCGTGAACCTGGGAGGCGGAGCTTGCAGTGAGCTGAGATTGCGCCACTGCACTCCAGCCTGGGCGACAGAGCGAGACTCCGTCTCAAAAAAAAAAAAAAATTCATCTCGGTATCACTATCAGACTACTAACTCCCCAGTAGGCCCCCTCCCAAGGTAGGAAGTTACTTTACGTTTTGTTTTATTTTTAATTGACAAATAATAGTTGTGCATATTTATGGGACACAATGTAATGTATACATTGTGGAATGATCAAATCAGGTCGATTAACATTTATCATCTCAAGTACCTATTGCTTTGTTTGTTTTTGAGACGGAGTCTTGCTTTGTTGCCCAGGCTGGAGTGCAGTTGTGCCATCTCAGCAAACTGCAAGCTGATTTTTGTATTTTTAGTAGAGATGGGGTTTTACCATGTTGGCCAGGCTGGTCTTGAATTCCTAATGTCAGGTGATCCACCCACCTACGCCTCCCAAAGTGCTGGGATTACAGACGTGAGCCACTGCACCTGGCCTCAAGAACCTATTATTTTGTTGTGGTAGGAACATCTAAAGTCCACTCCTCTAGCAATTTTGAAATATACAATACATGACTATTGCCATCTGTGCAATAAATCACCAGAACCTGTTCCTCTTATCTACCTGAAACTCTGTAATCTTGGACCAAAGTCTCCCTTTTCCCCAACCACCTCTGTAACCTCACACCCTGGTAACCACTTTATTCTTCCATGAGTTTAACTTTCTTTTCTTTTCTTTTTTTTTTTGAGACGGAGTTTTGCTCTTGTTGCCCAGGCTGGAGTGCAATGGCACGATCTTGGCTCACTGCAACCTCTGCCACCTGGGTTCAAGTGATTCTCCTATCTCAGCCTCCCGAGTAGCTGGGATTACAGGTGTGTGCCACCATGCCCGGTGAGTTCAACTTTTTAAGATTCTATGTATAAGTGAGATCTTGCAGTATTTGTCTTTCTGGGCCTTGCTTAAAGAAATTATTATTTTTTGTGTGTAAATTTAAGGGATACAAGTCCGGTTTTGTTACATGGTTATATCATGGAGCAAGGAAGTCTGGACTTTTAGTGTAACCATCACCCAGATATGTACATTATACCCACTAAGTAAGTTCTCATCCCTCATTCCTCTCCCATCCTCCCACCCTTCCAAGTCTCCAGTGTCTATTATTCCACTCTCTATGTCCACATGTACACATTATTTAGTGTCCACTTAGAAGTGAGAACATGAGGTATTTGACTTTCTGTGTCTGAGTTGTTTCACTTAAGCTAATGGCCTCCAGTTCCACCCATGTTGTTGAAAAAAACATGATTTCATTCTATTTTACGGCTGAAGACTATTCCATTGTGTGTGTGTGTGTGTGTGTGTGTGTGTATCATATTTTCCTTATCCAGTTATCCATTGATGAACACTTAGATTGATTCCGTATCTTTGCAATTGTGAATAGTGCTATGATAAGCATACGAGTGCTGGTGTCTTTTTGATACAATGATTTATTTTCTTTCGGGTAGATACCCAGTAGTGTGATCGCAGGATCAAGTGATAGCTCTATTTTTAGTTATTTGAGAAATCTCCATACTATTTTCCATAGAGGTTGTGCTAATTTATGTTCCCACTGACAATGTCTAAGCGTTCCTTTTTCTCTGCATCCTTGCCAACATTGGTTATTGTTTGACTGTAACCAACAGCCATTCTAACTGGTGTAAGGTGATATCTCATTATGGTTTTAATTTGATGATTAGTGATGTTGAGCATTTGTCCATACGCTTTTTGGCTATTTGGATGCCTTCTTTTAAAAAATGTCTATTCATTTTCTTTGCCCACTTTTTAATAGAGTTGTGAGGTTTTTGTTGAGTTGTTTGAACCTCTTGTAAATTCTGGATATTACTACCCTATTGGATGTATAGTTTGCAAATATTTTCTCCTGTTCTGCAGGTGGTTTGTTCACTCTGTTGATTATTTCTTTTGCTGTGCCAAAGTTTCTTAGTTTAATTAAGTTTCGTTTGTCAATTTTTGTTTTTGTTTCCTGTGCTTTTGATGTCTTAGTCAGGAATTCTTTGCCTTGACCAGAAAAGTTTTCCCTAGGAGTTCTTATAATTGTTTTTGTTTCTGCTTTTATATTTAAGTCTTTAATCCATCTTGAGTTTTATTTTTTTATTTCTGAGGCAGGGTCTTTCTCTGTCACTCAGGCTGGAGTACAGTGGCAGGATCATGACTCACTGCGTCTCAACCTCCTGCCTCAGACTCCTTATTAGCTGGGACTATATAGGCTTGAATTTATTTTTGTATATGGTGGGTATTAGGGAGTCCAGTTTCATTCTTCTGCATGTGACAATCCAGTTTCCCCAGCCCCATTTATTGAAAAGGGTGTCTTTCCCCGCAGTGTATGTTTTTGTCAACTTTATCAAAGATCAGTTGGCTTTAGATATGTGGCTTTATTTCTGGGCTCCTATTCTATTCCATTGATCTGTGTGTCTATTTTTATACCAGACCATGCTGTTTTGGTTAGTATAGCCTTGTAGTATAACTCAGGTAATGTGATGCCTCTAGCTTTGCTCTTTTTGCTTAGGTTTGCTTTGGCTATTCAGGCTCATTTTTGGTTCCATATGAATTTTTAAATTGTTTTTCTATGTTTGTGAAAAATGACATTGGCATTTTGATAGGGATTGCATTTAATCTATAGATTTCTTTGGGTAGTATGGTCATTTTAACAATATTAATTCTTCTGATCCATGAGTATAGGATGTTTTTCCATTTGTTTTTGTCATCGACAATTTATTTCATCAGTATTTTGTAATTTTCCTTGTAGAGATCTTTCACCTCCTTGGTTAAATATATTTCTAGATATCTTTTCTCGTAGCTATTGTAAATGGGATTGACTTCTTGATTTGATTCTCAACTTGTTAGTGGTGTGTAGAAATACTACTGATTTTTATATTTGATTTTGTATCCTGAAACTTCCCTGAATACATTTATAAAATCCAAGAGGCTTTGTGGGGGGAATTTTTAGGGTTTTCTAGGTATAAAATTATATCATCAGTGAACAGAGAGAATTTGACCTCCTCTTTTCCAATTTGGATGCCTTTTATTCTTTTCTCTTGTCTGATTGCTCTGGCTAGGACTTTCAGTACTATGTTGAATAGGAGGGATGAAAATGGGCATTCCTGTCTTGTTGCTGTGCTTAGGGGGAATGCTTTAGACTTTTCCCATTCAGTATGATGTTGGCTGTGGGATTGTCATATATGGCCTTTATTATTTTGAGGCATGTTCCTTCTATGCCTAGAACATACCTAATTTGTTGAGGGTTTTTATCTTGATAGGATGCTGAATTTTGTCAAATGCTTTTTCTGCATCTATTGAGATGATTGTATGGTTTTTGCTTTTACTTCTATTTATGTAATGAATCACATTTGTTGATTTGTGTATCTTGAACCACCACTGCTTCTTGGAATAAAATTCACTTGATCATGGTAATAAAACTGGAAATCAATACCAAGAGGAGCTTGTGAAACTACACAAATACATGAAAATTAAACAACACACTTCTAAATGATCTTTGAATTAATAATTAAATTAAGATGGAAATTTTAAAATGTTTTGAAACAAATGAAAATGGAGACACAACATAGTAAAACCTCTGGAATACAGCAAAAGCAGTGCTAAGAGGAAAATTTATAGCATTAAATGACTACTTCAAAAAAATAGTTCACTCTGTAATCCCAGCACTTTGGGAGGTCAAGGCAGGAGGATTGCTTGAACCCAGGAGTTTGAGATCAGCCTGGGCAACATAGCAAGACCCTGTCTCTAAAAAAAAAAAAAAAAAAAAAAAGACAAATTAACAATCCTAGTGTCACCTCTCAAGGAACTAAAAAAGCAAGAACAAAGCAATCCCAAAGCTAGCAGAAGAAACAAAATAAAGATCAGAGCAGAACTAAATGAAATTGAACCAAGGAAATTACTCAGAAGTAGAGAGTTATTAGTTCATTCATTAATTACCTTGAGTAAAAATGGTTTAGCAGACATGAATTCAATATTTATTTCTTTTAATTTTTATGAGTGTCAGTTCCCAGGCCCCTGATTTGATGGGTGGTGATAAATGGCTCAGTTTTTAAATTAATCCTTCCCAATGTAGTGAGAGCCTCAGAAATTTTACTACTGATGCAAACAATACTAGCACTTTTTTTCCTCTCCATCCTCAGCTTCCCCTTTCTCCCCTTCATCTTGCCTCTCCTCAGCAGAAACTTCCTCCCCACAACCCCATCAAACAGAGAAGAGAAAAAGAGGAAATTTGGGATTTGGGGAAACGTTTCCCAAACATGACTGAATCTCCAGCAGGGAGAGGCATTCTCAAACTTAATTTTATATAAACCAAGCTTGATCCACACTCAAGCTTGATCCACAATCCCACTGCCAGCGGTTGTGGTGCTTTAATTATTTCTTCTGGCTAGTTCCACCCTCAAATTTTCTTTCCCTTTGTCTCAAAGCTTGAAAAAAGAAACTGATAAAATCTGGGCACTTATTCTTTCCTTTTCTGAGTAATGACAAAGACTCTCTCCTTGACTAAACTTTAGTTAGGCTCATCTAAGTCCTCTAGGTCACAACCTGGGCTTTCGTCCTTCTTGGGCCTGCATTGCTGAGTTTTAGTGAGAATCTTGCTAAGTCAGTTTAGAGAGATATTCCCCACCCCTCATACCTGATCACTCTCAATATCCAGTCAAATCCCTCATCCTCCAGCATCCCCCAGGTAATATGTGATTATCCTGGCCTGCCTTCAGCAAGAATCCTGTTGAAACTGTTTAACCAGGAGGCCCCTTTCCTCTGATGTGTTCTTAGTAATTTCCCATCCACTGACCACCACCCTGCTCCTGGCTTCTTCCCACTTATCCTCACTGTGTTCAGAATTGAGCCCAGTTCTGTAGGGTGATCTCTCTTCCCCTCTTGCAGTCCTGAACAAAATCTGTTTTTACTGCTTTAACTACTGTCCAGCTTTGGTTTGCTTTGCCAGTATGCAGTTGTTAGAGAGGAGCCACCATTACAGGGACATTCAAGTATTTTGTTTTGGCAAGCGTATCCCCTCCCTCAGTTGTTTTCCCTTCACATTTGGGAAAGTATTAGAGATTTTTAGAATTTGACCTTTCACATTCTTCCCCTAGGCTGCTTTGATGAGGGAGGTGAGGTGTTAGCCTCATGGAGTATGAGACACATAATTTCTAGAAATGTCTGTTTGCCTCTGAACACCTCCTACTCTAACGTTTCAATAGAGTGGATTGTTTTACAGAATAAAATTGTATTAGATTTAGTGGGGAGGGGGTTGGTCTGAGCTGGTTTGATGCCACCGTCTTACCCCAGCAGCCCCATACACTCAGAACATCTAGACTCTTCTCTCACTGCTCCAGCTGACATTTTCACCAGAGCCTCCACAGCTCACCCAATGACACTCCACTTCAGAGACGCTATACCAGCAGGGAAGCTGCCATCTCTGTTCTTTCTCTGTCTAGACCCAGGCCTGGCAAACAATAGAAGGTCAGTATATATTTAGTATACTAGATATTTATTGCTGCCTAACAAATTACTCTAAAATTTTGTTTCCTAAATTATAAAAAATTATTATCTCAGTGTCTGTGGATTAGAAATTCAGAAGCTGCTGAATTGAGTTGTTCTCGTTTGGAGTCTTTCATAAGTTTCAGTCAAGATGTTGGCCAGGGCTTTGGTCATCTGAATGCTTGGCCAAGGCCAGAGGATATGTTTCCAAGAGGACTTGCTCACACGGTGCTGGTTACTGTCAGGAGGACTCAGTCCCTCCCAATGTTGACCATGGGCTGCTTGAGTGGCCTCACAACATGACGGCCTGCTTCCCCTCAAGTGAGCCATCCTAGAGACAGCAAGACAGAAGCCACTTGTGTTTTTTTTGTTTTGTTTTGTTTTTTTGAGACGGAGTCTCGCTCTGTCGCCCAGGCTGGAGTGCAGTGGCACGATCTCGGCTCACTGCAAGCTCCACCTCCCGGGTTTATGCCATTCTCCTGCCTCAGCCTCCTGAGCAGCTGGGACTACAGGCGCCCACCACTTCGCTCAGCTAGTTTTTTGTATTTTTTTTTAGTAGAGACGAGGTTTCACCGTGTTCGCCAGGATGGTCTCGATCTCCTGACCTCGTGATACGCCCGTCTCGGCCTCCCAAAGTGCTGGGATTACAGGCTTGAGCCACCACACCCGGCCGCTACTTGTGTTTTATCACTTTACCTTGGAAATCATTAATCATCCTTTCTACCATATGCTATTGTGGTCAAGTCCATTCAGCTGAGAGGCAACCACATGAGGGCACACATGCCAGGAAGTAAGGATCACTTGGAGCCATTTTGGAAGCTAGCTATCACAGTGAGTAAATAAATAGAATGAATAAATTGGAGTCAATTAGTAGATTATCTAGAGAATAAAGGGTTTGCATTCCATGGTAATTATCAATAAGCTTCAGAAAACGTGGTTTTTACTTTTTCATCGTTGACTACCTGAAACAGAAAGTTATTATGTAGATAAATATAAAAATATAAAAAGCACATAACAGTAAAATGTATAAGTCTGTGTCTCTCCCAGCACTTTCATACTTCACACATGGCAGAGAGAGTGGGGTAGGAATTAGATGAGATCTGAGAATATCGGCCAAGGCTCTATGGACATGCACAGAGAAACGAAGCTTCACATGCGATTTCCTATATTCCTCATCCTAGCCCTTCTGGCACCTCACCCCAGGCACCACACCTCTCTTTTGAGAATCTGCTTTAATTTCTTGTTTTTTCTTTGCTATTCCAGCCATATGTGCCCTCTCTTATTTTTCCTTCAAACTGGGTATACAAAGTGGTAAAGTCCAGATGTGGTTGGCAGAATTCGAAGATGCCTCTCCATGAGTCACACTCATACATATCCCTCCTCCCATCCCTTCTTTTCCATGAGGAGCCTGTGAATATGAGATGTCATACCTGTGAGTAGGTTATGTTATATGGCAAAGGAGAAGGGATTTCAGATATAAAGCAAGTCCATAATCAGTGTACTTACTTTAAGTTAAAAAAAAAGGCAGATTATCTTGAGTGGGTCTGACCTAATCAGGTGAGCCCTTTAAAAGGGCATCTAAGGATTGGAGACTCAAAATGGTGAGATTCTCTTCTGTTCATCTTGAGGAAGCAAACTACCATGTGTGCAGAGAACTACGTTGCAGCAACTGCCAGGCAGCCTCTAGGAGTTGGAGGCCTCCATTCTATAACTTCCAGGAACCGAATTCCGCCAACAACCGGTGAGCTTGGAAAAGAATCTGGAGCTCAAATCAGATCACAGCTCCAGCCAGCACCTTGATTGCAGCCTGGTCAAACCTTAAGCAGGGGACTCTGCTAAGCCATGCCAGACTCCTGACCCACAGAACCTATGAGATAATAAGTGTGGGTTGTTTTAAGCAGCTAAGTTTGTAGTAATATGTTATGCAACAGTAGGAAACCAATATACCATGGCTCTTCAAAAGGAGGTCTGTGTAATTTTTGTCAATAAACTTGATTCCATGTCAAAAAGTTGAGAATCTTGTTTTAGAATGTGGAACAACCAAGTCACAAGTGTATGCTTTAGTCTTGTTGACTTTGCAACAAAACTTTCATGATCAAGGAAGTAGAGAGAAGTTTCTGCCAAGAGCAGGAGGTCCATGTGGCCTCTCCTCTTGCAGGCCATGGTGGAGAGGGGGCTGTGGTTGGTGTATGTTCCCTTGGAACCCCTCCTGCCTGAGGGGTCTGGAGACACTGGATTCCTTTGCCTCCCACCAGGTAAAAAGTCCTGCTCAAGCTGCCTTGACCAGTCACTAGCGTTCACGCCCTGCATGATGAGATAAGCATGTCCCTCTCTGCAGCATCATTCTGCACCTCCAGGCTCAGGTCCGCCAGAAATCCCTGCATGCTTTCAACCTAGCTGAGGAGCCTCTTCCTCTGCTGAAGTTATTCCTCTACCCCTAAGTCCTGTCACCTTCCCTGTGGCCAGGGTTGCAGCACGTGAGAGTTATTGGGTTAGATCAGGGGTCCCCAATCCTTGAGCCATGGAGTGGTCTGTGGCCTGTTAAGAGCCAGGCTGCACAGCAGGAGGTGAGCAGTGGGCAAGTGAGTGAAGCCTCATCTGTATTTAAAGCCGCTCTCCATTGCTTGCATTACCGCCAGAGCTCCGCCTCCTGTCAGATCAGTGGTGGCATTAGATTCTCATAGAAGCATGAATCCTATTGTGAACGGCGCATGTGAGGGATCTAGGTTGTGCATTCTTTATTAAAATCTAATCCCTGATGATCTGCCATTGTCTCCTCTCATCCCCAGAGGAGACCATCTAGTTGCAGGAAAACAAGCTCAGGGCTCCCATTGATTCTACATTAAGGTAAGTTGTGTAATTATTTCGTTATATATTGCAATGTAGTTATAATAGAAATAAAATACACAATAAATGTACTGCACTTGAATCATCCCGAAAGCACCCCCACTACAAGCCCCTGCACCTGGTCTGTGGAAAAATGTTTTTCATGAAACCAGTTCCTGGTGGCCAAAAAATTGGGGACTGCTGGATTAGATAACTTCCACCTCTAGGTGTGGATCAACACTGCACAGTTCCTATCCTTAGGGTGAGTGAGGGTATAAATCAGTGAACTTATCACTTCTACTTCTTATGTTGTATTCTCTTGCCTACTACCTTTTGCCTCTACCTTGGTAGGTTTTCATTTAACTTTGCTCTGTTCTCCACGAGCTCTGCTCTCGTTCAGATGCTGGCCTCAGGGACATCCAGCCCTTCTCTCTTGTGCCTCCAGCTGCCCCAGTGGACTTCCCCACCATGCCCCAGCTGAATGCCTGAGCTCTAGAAACCTGACCACTATCTTTGTAACTTCTGACCCTGTATCTGCTCAGGCTCCCATCTGCCCTCACCGGTCTCAGCCGGGCCCTGCGCTTGGTGAGCACGAGCCTCCTTCTTCATGTCCTCGTGCCCTGTGTCCTGCCCTTCTCCGGGTGGCCTGCAATGTCTTCCTGAGAAATCCAACACCCTTCCCAACTTGACTGGTGACTCCATGGTCACCCACGTCCCACATCACTCCCCATGGTGACTGTACTTGGGTACAAAAAAGTTCCCCAGGGATGTGCTCTTTGTCCTGACTCACGTGAACATGGCTGCCTCTGCCTGTTTCTCTCCACCACCCTGCCCCAAAGACCAGGTGAGGGCTTCCCCTCTGTGTGCCCCAAACCACCTCCAGTTCTCCCTCCAGCAGAAACCATCAGTCCGGGTAGTTCTTGCTTGGTCAGATGCCATCTTCCCAGGAGACTGAAAATATGTTGGTGTGGAGTCTTATGTCAAATTCCAGTTCCTGGCACAAAGTAGTTTATCAGGAAATTATTGAGAAAGTACACTGTGTTTTTGGTATGAGCAAAAGACTTTCTAGCCAAAAATCAGGCTTTGCAACATGCTGTTAAGCATGAAAAACACATAAAAACAAATCTGATACTTCTGTTGTAAGAGTGTAGATAAAAATAAAAATACTTATGCCAGTTAAGTTAGAAATAAGTTAGAAAATATTTGGGTATCAACTGTTTATAACTTAAAATTTCAAAATAAATATTAAAAAATTCAAACCATACCCTGGTTATGTGGGTTTTTGTGTTGTAAGAAGGGTAACATTGCAAGATGTGCTGCCGCTTGGACACATTTGTAGTCAGGAAAACATTTAGACTTCATCAAATTTTGATGGACTAAATGATTTACTACTTCTCCTATTGAAATAATTTGTGTAAAACGTTACATGTTTATTGTAAGAAATTAAAACAATGCAGAAAATTCAAATCGAGAAAAATTGCTGAAATATTGTCCATACATTCTCAGTTTACTAAAGGTCTTTGCAGAGACTATTTTACATAAAGGCTTTATAGGAAATCTATTTTACTGTAAAAAAAAATATACTGATTTTAATCCATGTACCAAGAAACACGTTACCTGCTGTGAAAGTAGGAAGCTTATTTCACCTCCTTCTCCTACTCTCTTCTTAAATTCCTTAAAATCAAGACCAGCATTAAATGGAAATGATGCAATCTAAAGGTGTTTAGTGTGTGTCAATTTCTTTGGAGGTAAAGGAATAAAATGCGACCTCTGTGCATGAGGATTTGCCGTGACGAGAGAGAGAAGGAATTAAGTGCACACACCTGTCAATCAGTGTTTGTCTTCTGCCCAGTGGATCATGAATTGGATCATCCCTAGGGGAAGGATGCCCAGATTAAAATTATATTTAAGATCAGGTACCTTTGTCCTTTCAGGCTTTTGGTATTGAATGTGGCTTTGACGATCCCTCCCTTTGTTTGAATCCTTATGATATTCTTTCTTAGTCTGTTTTGGCTGCAAAATACTTTAGACTGCGTAATTTACAAACAACATTATTGTTCACAGTTCTGGAGGCCAGGAAGTCCGAGATCAAGGATATAGCAGATTTGGTGTCCGGTGAAGGCCCATTCCTCGTAGTTGACACCTTCTACCTGTGTCCTCACCTGATGGAAGAGGCAAATAAGCTCCCTTAGGCCTCCTTTAGGAAGGCATTAACCCATCCATGAGAGTGGAGCGTTATGACTTAATCACCTCCTGAAGTCCCCACCTCTTAATGCCACCACATTAGGGATTAGGTTTCAACATATTAATTTGGGAGGCTGTGATCACAAACATTCAGACCATAGTCAATATCTTTTTTAGTACAAGACCTGGGCAAATAGGCACCCAAATGCAAGATTATTTGCACAATGGACAGGCCTCTCTGTGAGGTCTAACAAAAGCTGGAAATTCTGTCTCAAGTTTCTTCCTATGTGTCTTATATTTTACACTTAAAAGTTCTGAAAGAAGAGCACACGATAACTTCACATTTAACTGAAGTGTGCATTATGCCCAGTGGTGCTCGCCTTCGAGCCATTTTGGTATCCTGCTTAGGTGATAGCACATCCAACATTTTTCCACGCTTTTCCTTTCTCTAGGGAAGAGAGCAAGTAGCACCATGAAATTTTACTGTTTTGGTGTTTATTATGCTCTCAAATCATTGCAGCCTTGTATAAGCAAGTGTGTGACTTTTTCCTACAGGGAGGTCACTCAGAGGCGATGGCAAAGGGAGGCTCTGGGGCCCAGCACACTTCCTGCCTGACTGTCTGAGTTCATCCCCTCAGTGTCCTCTGCTATGCTGTGTCAGCAGGCAAGCTCTAGTCCTGAGGCCCTGCCCTGTCACCTCTTCTCTGACTCAGCTGATCTCACCCAACATGCCCAAGGATCCTCCCTGACAGTCAGCCCAGCTCTCCCTCCTCCTCCCATTCACATCCAGTGCCCAGCCCTGTGGGTTGCATCTCCTCAGTTGTTCTGAATCCTTTTTCCTCCTCTTTCTTCCTACAACAGCCAGCTTAGACCGAGGTCATCTCTTGCAGGTTTGATAAAATCGCCACCCTACAGATCTCCCCAATCCTGTCCTTGCATTCCTCAACACATCCCTTCAGAGCTGCCAAGGTGGCCTGCACAGAGGAGACCATGACAGTGATGGCTTAGAAAGTTTCTGTGGCCTCCCTCCACTTGTCAAGAAAGACAAGCCCCTCAAAAGGCCTGCCTGGGCTTCACTCAGGCTTCTTGTCTTCCCTTTGCTCCAGGATCCTGTAGGGGCTCACACTCAGCAAAGCTGGAGACGTTTCTCCCCATAAATACCAAGCAGAAGCTGGAGGCCTGTGTGCAACATGTGAGTTTACCCAACTCCGATCCAACAGCTGGTCACAAGCTAGCGAGAAGAGGAAAACAAAGCGCATCTATGACAAATTCAAGCCTTCATTTCTCAGCTCTCTTAGAACTCATATTTATTTCCTGGTTTCCAGAAGCTGGGAGTCACCATGTCAATGGAGTCGTTTACTTACCTATCCAAGCCCCGGAGGAGAAGCCTGAGGCGGGGCAGGCCGGTGGCAGTGTGGCTGCTGCTCATCAGACAAGCCACCAGGTGCCATTCAAACAGAGTCGGGGTGGCTGAGGATGGAGGTCTTTATGTGTCAGATTTACTATAAATGTAGAAAAAAAAACCACTAAAGTATTAACTTATTAGATATTCCAAAAATATGTAGGCTAAGCATCAGATTTTTTTGTGTGTAGAATGGCTATTGGAGTTCCAAGTTTTCACAGCGGTTGGCACAAATTTCATTCTGGGAAGACAAGCTGCTAGCCCTGTTCTGCCTTTCTGTGCTTGTTCTTGGGATTTAGACATCCATTCACTTTTCAAAATAATAACACGTTTATAGAGCACACGCTGAAAGTGATGTACCATATTATTTCCAAATAGTTTTCTTGAGGATTTAGGGTGTTATGTGATTAATAATAAATGGAGAAAAGGAATTTTGACATTATGCTACAGTGACAGAAAACCAAGCTGCCTGGGTTAAGTCAGATCATCACTGGAGAGGCTTTTTCTCCGAAAACTGTTCTAATGAGATGCCAAAAATGGCATGAAGATATTAGGTAGAAAACATTGTTTAAGGACTTCTGCAAAGTAAGTTCCTTCAAGTCATCTGTAACTTAGAGCATTTTTACTTAAAATGGTGCTCACTGTGGTTGGTTTCCAGAACAGCTACAGACGCCTACCTCTCCCATGGGTCACCTGTGCTTATGTGTTCTAGAACCTCCTGTTTTAAGTCATAATATACCTAGAAGTCCCTGCATTCTGAGTTCCGTGCAACTAGGGTACTAGGAGCACAAATGCTCCAGTGTGAAATTGACTTCTGGGGATGGTAGGGCTTCCTCTGTGGTCCAGTAATGATGACGTCCCTAACTGGCAGCCTGGGCCCCAGCGTCAGGAGTTGGGCTCATGGTAACAGAAAGGTAGGTAAGTCTCTCCCTTGCTGGAGTGCATCCTTGTCTCATCTTTCTCCAATCTACCACTGCAGGGAGTCCCAGTAACTCACTCCAGTTGCTTTTTTTCCATTGTCTATGTTTAAATGCCTCAGAACCAGGTTTCTGCTCTTCCTTGGCCAGCTACAAAATTGAAGAGTTTTTTGGTTTCTCCCCAACATGCCAGCACCTCAAAAACATTCTTAACAACTTCCTGAAGATTTCTTTTACATAAAAGACACGGATGAGCCATCCTTTCTCTGCTCATCTGTCTTCATTTGGTCCTGAAGTGATAGACAAAAGCATACAGATATTTTCAGGCTTTCATTAGACAAAGAATAGACAGTTTTCTGCCTTTCCAGGGAAGAACTCAACCCCAGAAACTGATGGTTGTTTTGTCCCAGCAAAGCAGAGGTCTCTGGGGAGCGGTGCTGGGGCCACAGAGCAGCATCCCAAGGAGAGGAAGGAGGGACCATGTGCTCCCTCCTCCATCTGTGCGCCATGCTTCTTTTCTCTTCCTCCTTCCCTCCTAGGTTGAAGACTGTTTCTTGGTGAATTGGGAACAGGGAATTTGCGGGTAGTGAGAGATGGTAGCTTGGGGGTGGCACAGGACTGTCGTTACCCGTGGTTGGGCAGACTGTGTGTTTCTTCAAGGACAGCTCTGAAATACCTTGAGCATCTAAAGACAAAGGAAGCGTAGAATTGAACACATTTCTTAAAACATACACAAATTTATCAAGCTTTTTATTAGGATACACATCCAGTCCGACATGTTTTGGCTGGGGCCTAATAAACATCTCCATGGAATTCACTAAATATTTCAGACACTGCTTTGCCTCCCTGTGCCCTGAATTTCCCTTCGCAATCTCCTAACCAACCCTCCTTCCTCTAGACTACCTTCATCCTCCTGTTCATCCTCTGGTCTCCTGTCCCCATGTCCTAACCTTCCCTCCTTCTTTCTCCCCTAGCCATCACCTCCTTTTCCTCTCTTATACCCCTCCCTCACCCTCTTTTCCTCTCCATCTTTCTTTTAAATAAAAGAGAACTGCTGTTTACCTTAATAAATGGACTAATTGCCTTAATTTGTCCATATCTCTTTTTCAGTAAAGACTTCATATCAATGTTTCATGGAAAGATCTCTGGTTTATTTAAGGAGTATGAATTTGAACGCATATTTATTTCCGTTCATGCTTAGCTCATATGGATATAAACTTGCTAGATGTAACAGAAAATATATTTAAATTATCCTATTGTTATCTTTATTTCTATTTTCACACAATATAAAATCTACAGTAATGAAATATATAAAAGTATATGGTGCACACTTTTATGCCTGGAACTCTCATTAATCTCCCCCATCCACTCCCCAAAGGTAACAACTGGAACGTTTTTAATTTTCTTAAACCACATGGACATAATTAAGCATATGCCTATCTGGCTGCCAGATGTGATGTTCTCACCAATATGTCTGTTATACATAATATGACGATTTTGCTCAGTGGCTGGTGGGCCTTTGTGCATAATCAGTATTATTAGCAAGTTGATGGCTAGCAAGCAGGAGATTGTTAAGTACAGGACTTACTCCTTGGGTTAGGCTGTTCTTGTGTTGCTAAAAAGGAATACCTGAGGCTGGGTGATTTATAAGGAAGGAGGTTTAATTGGTTCACAGTTCTGCAAGCTGTGCAGGAAGCATGGCAACGGCATCTGCTCTGCTTTTGGTGAGGCCTCAGGAAGCTTTTACTCATGGCAGAAGGCAAATGGGGAGCTGGCATATCCTATGGCAAGAGCAGGAGTAAGAGAGAGTGGGGAGGTGCCACACAGTTTAAACAACCAGATCTCTGAGAACTCACTCACCCTCATGAGGACAGCATCAAGCCATTCGTGAGAGATCCACTCCCATGATCCACATACCTCCCACTAGCCCCCACCTTTAACATTGGGAATCACATTTCAACATAGGATTTGGGCAGGACAAACATTCAAACTATATCGCCCCATTCTCAGTGACACTGCTCTGGCTAAGGGAACTTGGGTTATTTCTCAGGCTTTGTTCTAAGAAGGATGATATGGAGCAGGTGGGCAGGTTATTATTTCCCCATGTCTTGCTATGGAGTGGGTAAAGGAATTTACCTTATTTCCACTAGGGTGAAGCCAACTTCCTTACTGTTGTCCTGTCCACATGCTTTGGGGTGGCCCAGAGTGTCTTGGTGTTCCCCTCTATGCCTCTGAAGCCCTTATATCCATACTCAACTTTTAAAAGAATTACTAATCAATCTCTTGTTATAGTTCTGTTCATATTTTCCATTTCTTCTTTTTTCCAATTTTTAAAATTGTAGTAAAATACATACAACATAAAAGTTACCATCTTAACCATTTTAAGTGTACAATTTAGTGGTATTAAATACATTTATAAAGTTGTGCAACCATTACTACCATCCATCTCCAGAACTCTTTCATCTTGTAAAACTGAAACTACATACCCATCAAACATTAACTCCCATTCTCCCAGCCCCCAGCAACCACCATTCTACTTTCTATAATTTTGATTACTCTAAATACTTCATATAAGTGAAATCACACAGTATTTGTCTTTTGTGATTGATTGGCTTTTTAAATATAACCCTCCTCTCCCATACATATGTAATATAATATATGTATGTATATATACATACATATGTGTATATGTATATATTACTGTTTAATTCCTATTTGAAAAATAGAACTATAATGCATACATACCCCCCAAATAGAATATTTTACATAAAGAACAGAGACTTTGATAGAAAAGGGTAATTTCAATTCCTTTTTTTTTTTAACTTTTATTTTAGGTTCAGGGGTACACGTACAGGTTTGTTATATAGGTAAACTCATGTCATGAGGGTTTGTTATACAGACTATTTCGTCACCCAGGTACTAAGCCTAGTATTCAATAGTTATTTTTTTCTGATTCTCTCCCTCTTTTCACCTGGCTTTTTTCACTTAGCATAATGTCCTCAAGTTTAATCCATATTGTAGCATATGTCAGAATTTACTTCCTCTTTTCAGCTGAATAATATCCCATTGTCTGTATATGTTGCATTTTGCTTGTCAATTTTTTCTGGCAATGGACACTTGGGTTGCTTTCATGTTTTAGCTATTGTGAATGATACTGCTATGAACATGGGTGTATAAATATCTATGTGAGACCCTGCTTGCAATTCTTTAGGGTTTTGTAGTGTTATTCAGTTTCCTATTTCCTTGATGATCTACTAATTATTTTATCCACTATTAAAAGTGGAATATTGAAGTATCTGATGATTATTGTTGTATTAGTTCTCCCTTCAATTCTATCAGTTTTTGCTTCATGTATTTTGAGACTCTGTTGTTAGGTGCATATATGTTTATAGTTGATATATTTTCCTGAATAATTGACCATTTTATTATTATAAAATGTCCTTCTTTGTCTCTAATGACATTTTTTTTTTTTACTTAGTACATTTTTTTCCTCATATTGGAATAGCCACTCCATCTTTCTTTTGGGTACTGTTACAGTAATATTACAGTTTCCATACATTCTGCCAATCTCTAAAATTTAATTGGAGATTATTTACATTAATGTAAAATCTATTGTAATGTAAATGTAAAATGTAATCTAATGTAAATGTAAAATCTATTTACATTTAATGTAATTATTGATAAGCTGGGATCTATGTCTGCCATTTTAATATTTGTTTTCTGATTTTCTCATGTTCCTCTATTTCTCAATTACTGCCTTTTATGTTAGACTTTTCCTAATGTATCACTTAATTCTCTTATTGTTTCTTATAGAGTCAGTCTGTTAGCAACAAACTTATTTTTTGTTTATGTGGAAATATCTTACTTTCTCCTTCATTTTAAAAGAATAATTTTGGGCCGGGCGCGGTGGCTCAAGCCTGTAATCCCAGCACTTTGGGAGGCCGAGGCGGGTGGATCACGAGGTCAGGAGATCGAGACCATCCTGGCTAACATGGTGAAACCCCGTCTCTACTAAAAATACAAAAAATTAGCCGGGCGTGGTGGCGGGCGCCTGTAGTCCCAGCTACTCGGAGGCTGAGGCAGGAGAATGGCGTGAACCTGGGAGGCGGAGCTTGCAGTGAGCCGAGATCGCGCCACTGCACTCCAGCCTGGGTGACACAGCGCGAGACTCCGTCTCAAAAAAAAAAAAAAATAAATAAATAAATAAATAAATAAAAGAATAATTTTGTTGGATACATAATTCTTGGTTGACATGTTTTTTCTTTCAGCACTTTGAATATGTCAACTCATTGCCTTCCTACCTCCGCTGTTTCTGATGAGAAATCCATTGTTTTTCTTATTACAGATCCCTTGTATGTGATGATTTGCTTCTCTCTCTGATTTCAAGATTCTCTCGTAGTCTTTATCTTTTTGACAGTTTATTATGTGTCTACATGTTGATCTCTTTGAGTTTATCCTACTTGGAGTATTTTGAGCTTCTTGAATGTATAGATTCATGTATTTCATCAAATTTGGGGATTTTTTGGCCATTACTTTTTCTACTATTCCTTCTATTCCTCTATTACTCCTTTTCTGGGACTCCTGTTATGCATGTTGGTCCACCTGGTGGTGTTTCTTAGGCTCTGTTCACTTTTCTTCATTCTTTTGTTGTTGTTCCTCATACTATGTAGTCTGAATCTGTATTCATGCCCATCAGTTCTTCTGCCTGCTACTATTTAACTCCGCTAGTAAATTTTTTTTTTTTTTTTTTTTTTTTTTGTGAGACGGAGTCTCGCTCTGTCACCCAGGCTGGAGTGCAGTGGCCGGATCTCAGCTCACTGCAAGCTCCGCCTCCCGGGTTTACGCCATTCTCCTGCCTCAGCCTCCTGAGTAGCTGGGACTACAGGCGACTGCCACCTCGCCCGGCTAAGTTTTTGTATTTTTAGTAGAGACGGGGTTTCACTGTGTTAGCCAGGATGGTCTCAATCTCCTGACCTCGTGATCCGCCCGTCTCGGCCTCCCAAAGTGCTGGGATTACAGGCTTGAGCCACCGTGCTAGTAAATTTTTAATTTCAGTTATTATAATTCTCAACCAAATAATTTCTTTGGGGTTCCATTTAATAGTTTTTACCTCATTAATATTTTCTATTTGGTGGGACATCATTCTCATCCTGTCTTTTGGATCCTTTTTAAACAGCAGAAAAAATATTTGTTTCTATCAAATCAAAAAGAATGAATAAATCTTCAAGCAAGATAATCAAAATGATCAATAATACAATTAATAAGATAACATATACAGATCACACTGCAGGTTTAGATACTTTGCATTAAAGCACATATACCAAGATGAAGAGAGCCAGCAACTGTTGCACTGAGGGAAAGTACTCTGCCTCATGGTACATTTATGACCTCTGGGAAACTCTAGCTGACATTTCACAGGACAGTAAACAAAGAGACAGGTCATCATTGCGTTAGAGAGCTGATCTGAGCTTGACAGGGATCACAGTGAAATGCCATTGTAACTCAACAATTTCCCCAGAGATCCATTCATCTCAAAAACAGGAATATATAAAAATCAGCAGTACAAATTCTCATAAAACTAGAAAAGCCCTCTAAGCCCTACTATCCTTGGAGTTTACATAAAGATTGAGTTTTCATTTTTCTTCCCTTGACTCTTCTCTAAATTAAATAAAAATAGTTTATTTTTATTTAGTACACTTTTAACTTTATAGCCAAAGCCTTAAAATGAAGAATGGCTTAATAAAATGAATTATACACATTCCAAACCTAAGGAAAATCTCCAAGGTGGTCTGCTCCTTTGAAAAGTTTTAAACAGGAAATATTTTATTTAAAGAATGACATTGTACTTCCTGAAATAACCTAATTATTACCAGAGGAAGGAATTCATATCTATGCCATACAAGAGTTTTCACTTTATTTATTTTTTTTTTGAGATGGAGTTTTGCTCTTGTTGCCTAGGCTGGAGTGCAATGGCGCAATCTCAGCTCACCACAACCTCTGCCTCCTGGGTTCAAGCGATTCTCCTGCCTCAGCCTCCCGAGTAGCTGGGATTACAGGCGTGCACCACCACGCCTGGCTGATTTTGTATTTTTAGTAGAGATGGGGTTTCTCCATGTTGGTCAGGTTGGTCTCAAACTACCGACCTCAGGTGATCCCCCCACCTCGGCCTCCCAAAGTGCTGGGATTACAGGCGTGAGCCACCGCACCCAGCCAAGAACTTTCACTTGTTGGGAAATGTTTTACTAAATCTTTTTCAAACTACACACAAACAACACACACACACACACACACACACACACACACACACACACAATGATCAAATTGGGGGATTTCCTGAGGTATACAGATAATGGCAAGGGTAATGGCATTGTGTGCTTCAGAGGCACAACATAATGGACATCGAAAGGGAAGGCGAGGAACATGAGCTTGCCTCCTCCACAGATGAGCCTGGACCCAAGCCCAGTGGACTTTACAGCCTTTTATTTCTATTATAAATGGGGACTTAGGGAAGAGGATTAAGGGCTCAGACTCTCCACTAGTGCTTCCTTTGCTTAAGCCAAGGAAAAAACAACAAACAGAGGTGAACATCACTTTGGTGAGCTCTGCTATTCTTGATGTGAGGTCACAAGCAGAACCAAGCCGACTGAGAACTCCGGGTTGTTTGGGACACGACACAAGTAGTTAACATCTTCCTGGATGTTCGTTCAGTCTTCTAAGTTGGGAAAGCCTGGGCTGGAGTCCCAGCTCCACTGTTCACTGGCAGCAGAAGCCTGACCAAGATGCTTCACATCCCCATCCTTCCTCCTTTGTTTATAGGTGTGGAATCATTCCTCTCTCATAGAATGTGAGGAAGATTAAATGAGATGTTTGTAAAGTCTAAAACTACACATTTTACTCATTTGGCCTTCAGTAATTGGTGCCTATCAGAAGTTTGTCTTAGTGTTTCAGGGTGTTAAATAGCAGCATTTCCGGGTTCTAAATAAGTGGAAACCTGTTAGGATAATGGAAGCAAACTGAATTAAGAGCTGGGTAGAATGGCAGAATGTGAGATCAGGTTGAAATTTTAGAGATTATCAAAACCACTCTGCTTAAAGGTGAAAGTACTGCACGTGGGGCCGTAGAAGGAAAACCAAGAAAAGATGTCCCTTTAATTTTACTTTTTGTCAACATATTTTCAAGATTATTAATTTTTACAAAATTGTTTAAGGGAAAACTAGAGAGTTTGTTGAAGAAAGCCAGAATGGGGATTTTTTTTAAGCCACTGACCATGAAATAAGCATCGTCTTTCAAAGACCTTGGAAAAGGGCCAGGCATGGTGGCTCACACCTATAATCCTAGAACTCTGGGAGGCCTAGGTGGGTGGATCACCTGAGGCCAGGAGTTCAAGACCAGCCTGGCCAACATGGCAAAACCCCATCTCTACTAAAAATACAAAAGTTAGCAGGGTGTGGTGGTGCATGCTTGTAATTCCAACTACTTGGGAGGCTGAGGCAGGAGAATTGCTTGAACCCAGGAGATGGAGGTTGCAGTGAGCCAAGATTGTGCAACTATACTCCAGCCTGGGGGACAGAGCGAGACTCTGTCAAAAAAAAAAAAAAAAAAAAGGACCATGGAAAAGGTGTTTGTCTCCTATTGGTCTCACCCTGCAAAGGACCCTCAGCTGCTAAGCAATCTCAGCAAAAGCAAATGCTGTTGAGGCTTATTGAGTGACTTGTTGTTGGGTAGAATTGTCTATCTGGAAAGGAAGGATGGATGGGGGAGTAAAGTACGGAATCAGGGATCAGGCCATTTCTTATACCTCACCCAAACTCCAAAGGCAAAGATCACATTGGAGGATCTGCTAAACACAAAAGGAAGAAAGAAGTTTGAAGATTTTTCTGCTTCTGAAAAAGTACACACTTTTCTCTTTTGAATTATCCACATAATAACTTCAGCTCTACTCTTCCTAGTTTGCAGAAACCACTTACATGGCAGTACTACTCTAAATTGTGCAATTTTCCTCATATCAGACTTGTTTTTCTCTATACCTGGTTCCTCAGGAAACCTGAACTTTATCTACGTGTCTGATATGCACTCTGTCTCCATCAGCTGGCATTCAATTGCAGCTCTAAATTCTGAAGTGTTCAGAGTCAATACAATGCACTGATGTTTCATTTACCTGAGCTGGGCATTTTTATCCCATAAACTTAAAAAGTAAACAATCTTATTTTGTTGTAATTGAGAGGATGAGGAGAAGACAGATCTATATTTCCACTAAGGTAGCCAAAGAACGCTCACATGAAAGGACAAAGGGAGAGGGACCGGCAAGAGTCTTGGCACTCTTTATAAGGAAGACGCACTCGTTATGGAACAGGATATATGTGGCAGTGAATTGACTGGGGACTCGCTGGGACAGCTCCAGAGAGTAAATCATGGGTTTCAGCACTACTAACGGGATGAAATAGGCATCTTTTTTCTCACCAGTGTGAAGGATTAGAAGTCACTCCTAGGAATAGAAAAGGACATTCTCTGGGAATAGTCATGATGTATGATTTTTAAGGCAGGAATAAATTCCATTGTCCTTCCCAGAAGACAGCAAGAATTATTCAAGGTGGCCACCAAATCTGGAAACAAGGCAAATCTTTTCAATGGTTTATTAATATTGCATTATAATGGATGACAAAACATTAGTATCTAATTCTAGACTTTATGGCCACCTCATAGAATGAATCTTTGGAATATAAAAAATAACACTTTTGTTTTCCCTTAATCATGAAGCTGTTACACTCAGTCGAGAAATAGCTAGTGCAACATTTGTTCAACCCCAAAGGCTCCATTCCCTTTACCAACTATTTATAATATTCTTGGGCCATTCACAGGAGAAAAACACTATCAGTATTGAGAGAGAGCAGCGTTTTCAAAATACGTTTTGTTGTCTTAAACCAAAAGCTTAACTATGCTACTAGTCCAGTAATTCCATATGGTCTTATCACTTCTGTTCATGAGATATAATCTGGCCGGGCACAGTGGCTCACGCCTGCCCTTTGGGAGGCTGGTGGATTGCCTGAAGTCAGGAGTTGGAGACCAGCCTGGCCAACACAGTGAACCCCGTCTGTACTAAAAATACAGAAAATCAGCTAGGTGTGGTGGTGGGTGCCTATAATCCCAGCTACTAGGGAGGCTGAGGCGGGAGAATCACTTAAACCCATGAGGCGGAAGTTGCGGTGAGCCAAGATGGCACCATTGCACCCAGCCTGGGCAACAAGAGCAAAACTTCGTCTCAAAAAAAATAAAAAAGATATAATCTTTCAACATTTATGTAGGTGAATACGTCTTATGTTTTTTGAGAAGTCCCAAAAGACTTTGAGAGTTCCCAAAAGACTTTTAGGATTTTAATTTTTTCACAATAAAAGAAAGGAGCAGTGTCAATCTATGAGAGTCAGACCAGCCGTTTAAATAAGACCCTCTTCATAGCTCAGTTACCAGTGCCTGAAGAGATTCAATACAGTCAATACAGTCCCCTTGCTCTCATTTATTAGAAAGAAGGATTTGAGAGGGATAAGAGCATTAACTATCCACATTATTTAATAGCTTATATTTAATAGCCTAAGAAGACAGAAAACAGATGTCAAAAAATACAGTCTTAAAAATAAAGGGCCGGGAGCAGTGACTCACTCCTGTAATCCAAGCACTTTGGGAGGCCGAGGCGGGTGGATCACCTGAGGTCAGGAGTTCAAGACCAGCCTGGCCAACATGGTGAAACCCCCTCTCTACTAAAAATACAAAAATTAGCTGGGTGTGGTGGCAGGCACCTGCAATCCTGGCTATTTGGCAGGCTGAGGCAGGAGAATCGCTTGAACCCGGGAGGCAGAGGTGGCAGTGAGCCGAGATCCTGCCATTGCACGCCAGCCTGGGTAACAGAGTAAGACTCCATCTCAAAATAAATAAAAAATAAATAAAATTTAAATTTAAAAAATGGAAGCCAAATCCTTCCATCCCAGGATGTCTGAAAAGGAGAGATTCTGTGAAGCATGGATGCAGAAAAGGAGTTATTCCTACCAGAAAAAATGAACTGTGGACACAGTCACTGAAGACCAGGGAAACAATGACCTGATTCCTCAAGTTATCTGTTCACTTTATTTATCATTGTTATTTTTGTCAGTGTTTTCATATGTATTCAGTGACCTGGAAACCTTTTTGGTGAACTTTTATTTATTTTTAAAGAATAAGATTGCGAATTGATTAGTATAAATAAATGCTATTTGTTTTCTCTGCAACCACTTAGACAAGGCTTATCCCAACCTCAGCTCTATTGATATTTTGGGCCCACAAATTCTTCACTTGAGAGGCCTTGTATTGTGCATTGTAGGGTATTTAGCAGCATCCTGGCTCTCTACCACGACAATAGAAACCTTTACCCTCCCCAGGTTTTGACAAAAATGTCTCCATACTTTGCCAAAAGTCCACTAAAGGCTGAAATTTCCCCTGGTTGAGAATCACTGGTGTAGACCTATTTCCCAGAAACCCTCTTCTCCAAGTAGGAGGGCTGGCTGCCTGTGAGGCCTGTGTAAGTGGGTGGGCTGTGACAACCGTCACACATCACTATTGAAAGTGATTCCATGTCATTCCTCTGGGATGCCTCAGTGTCCCTTCATTATTTCCTTCTAAGTTTGACGGAGTACTTAAGAATTTTGTCCATTCACAATATTTCCCTCATAGTGCTCTCATAGGGTGGAAATGGCCTTGGAAGAAGGAGCCAAAAAATTCCTGGAATCTTCTGTCTCTCTGTGACCATTATTAACATATTTTAACTAAGATGTTTAAATGATACTGATATATATTTTTTTTTTCAATTTTGCTTAATTTTATTAGATGTAGAGAAAGAGGATTAGTAAATTCTGCCGTCTTATCCTAGAAATACCCTTTATCCACAGAATAAAGTTGAAATTTCTTATTGTGATATGTGATACTCTTCACAGGTTGGCACTTGTTTTCTTTCTTTAACCTCAGTGTTCAGAACTTACCCACACATATCCAAAAAATGTCCATGCTCTGTGAAGCATGCAATTTGTATTTATCAAAGACGGTTCATTCTATCCCCTAGAAGCATCCACTGCTGTTGACATCTCACTGTTTGGATCTGTTGCCAGGAAATTTACTAGGAGACACCAACATATACTGTTAGATAATAGCAATTATTATTATCTAATAGCAATCTTATAGAAAGCTCTGTAATTGTAATCTTATAGAAAGTAGATGATATCCCGGTGAGCAACTCGGTGAAGGTAGCATAAGCAAGTGTTCCTTTGGAGCTGTTAGTGTCTTAATCTCTTAACATTTTAAGAAACAGAACAAATAGCTGTCATAAACATGACACTTCCAGGACACCCTTCGTTATCAGATTTTAATTACGTAATTAGTTCCAGAATATTTTGGTTCTCATATTTTCCTACACTTATGAGAGTAGCCATTCAAATAACTTCCCATCCTCTGGCTTTATTCCAGTAAATCCATTTTTCATAGCTCCAGAGTGACCTCTCTAAAATGTATCTACTATTTGAAGCTTTCAGTGATTTCCCAATGCCTATTAGTTAAAAAGAAAACGAACGTGGCTAGTAAGATCTCTCACTTTCTTGTCACTCGGCGCTCTAGCTGAATGTAATGTCACTATTAGCTTGCACAAGTCAGCAGCATAGCACTGCATGGTTTCCATTACCCTTCAAGACAAACCTGCAGCAGGGAAGTGGCAAGAGGTGGGCTCAATTCTGATTGAGGACTGAATACAAGAATAGGAAGCCTTGTGGTTTTTCAGAGCAGTTTCATGGCTACAATTTTTATTCTAATAAGACTAATATTAATTATGTTCTCCCAGTTTTACTTTTTTGCAGCTATCTTCTTTACATGATTTATTATATCTTTATTTCAACAAGTCCTACAGAACACATGGAGTTCACAAACTTACATGGAAACTGGAGTCTTAAATGTTTGGGGGAGTTCATAAAAAGAGCACAGAAATTTGATGCTAGGCTGCATTTACAGAAAGAGCTGTCTAGGGCAAGTTGATTTAATTTTCTCAGAAAAGTTTTATTGAAAATGCCTATAATTGTTGTATATCATTTATACACGATGATATAAATTAAAAACTCAGGAATATTGGGTAGAAACAAATCTTCAAGGATGCCAGCCCAGAATATTAACTATTAGTTATTAACTTGAATATTAGTTATTAACTTGAGTTAATATAGATCATTTCTAAGTGAGATTGTCTCGTAGGAATCATATTCGTGGTGGTTAGTCTCCAGAGCAGCTCACAGGTGCCTCCTTATTGCCTTACTCATAGTGTTCCAGAATGTTCTTCCATGAGGTACATGTATTCTGTGCTCCAGGCTCTTTGGATACAGGAGCACAAACACCTCAGTAAGAAGGTTTCCTCTGGAGAAGGAGGAGGTAGGAGTTTGTTCAGCTGTGATCCAGTAGCAGTGACACGGGTTCACTCGGGGTTCCTGACAGTAACTTGGGGCAAGAGTTATGGCATCATGTGTCCTGGCCTCCTTCCTGTAAAGTTCAGGGCTTTTCCTTCCAGGGTAAACTTCTAGACACATAGCTCATTGACCTCTCAGACTTTCCTTTAGCAGAAATCTACTTATTACCTTTAGTAGTTGCTAGGAACCTGCCTTTCCAGGATTTAAGTTAGGGAGTACTATAAAGTGGGCAACCTAACTTACCTTTTGCAAAGGATAAATATAGCTTGTAACAACACTTTAAAAGTCTTTCATTTTCACTCCCTCTTTGAAATGCAGTATTTGTCATCAACTCAAGGCCCATATGTATAGGAGTCTGTCTTAATTATTATGGCTTACAGTGCAATTCTGAAATCTTTTTAAAGGAAGTCTCCTATGTCTCCTATTCTTTTTTCTTTTTATGTCCCCTTCTTTTTTTTTTTCAAGTTCATGTTGGATGGGTAATGTGACGATATCATAACAAGGTTCAAGGGTGGCACAGGTCACACATGTGTGTGAACACCCCATCGTCACACGAACTACAAAAGGATCTCCCATTGTTCTTTAACAAGATTTTCTTTGCTCTTCTCAGAAATTTTATCTTGTAAATGAACCTTAGTATCCAAATCCACTAAAAATCTCAAGTTAAAAAAATGTTATTGCATTTATAGATCAATATGCATGTAAGAAAAAGGAGGAATTAACATCTGTAAGTATTGAATCTTTTATAGAAATCATGTTTGTATTTTTTAAATTATATGTGCTTTTAGAAATATTCTCAGTAAAATTTTATAACTTTCTTCTTGTAAATCTTAGATTTTTTTCATAGGTTAGTTTCTAGGTACTTAAAGTGTTTCTTGATGTCTAGATGATGTAGTTTTAATGATGTTTTGTCACTGGAATTTGCAGATATATAAGAATGTTTTATTTCTTTCTTATATGGTTTTCTTACCAAAACTCTCTTTATAAAAATGACTATTTTTAGAGTAATTTTTCGGTTTACAGAAAATTTGGGCAAAAAAAGGATTTCCCATAACCTCTTCTTCCTTCAATATAGTTTCTCCTGTTATTAACATTTTATATTAATGTAGAACATTTGTTACAATTGATGAACCACTATTGAAACATTATTAACTAAAGTTCATCGTTTACATTAGTGTTCTTTCTTTGTGTTGTAAAGTTCTATGTTTTTTTGTTTGTTTTGTTTTTGAGACAGGGTCTCACTTTGTCACCCAGGCTGGAGTTAAGTGATGCAATTACAGCTCACTGCAGCCTCAGTTTTCCGGGCTCAAGGGGTCCTCCCACCTCAGCCTCCTGAGTAGTTGGGACTACAGGCATGCGCCACCACACCTGGCTAATTTTCATGTTTTTTTGTATAGTTGGGTAGCCCAGGCTGGTCTCAAACTCCTAGGCTCGAGCAACACCACCCCTTGGCCTCCCAAAATGCTGGGATTACAGGAGTGAGCCATCACACCCAGGAAAAATCCATCGGTTTTGACAAATGCATGTCATGTACCTGCCATTGCAGTACCATCCAGAAGAGTTTTGCTGCCTTGAAAATCCCACGTGCTCCTCCTATTCATCCTTCCCTTCCTCCTCCTGAGTCTCTGGCAACCACTGATCATTTCATTGTCTCTACAGTGTTGCCTTTCCCAGAATGCTGTATAGTTGGAATCACAATGTATGCACTCTTTTCAGATTGGCTTCTTTCCCTTAGGTTTTCAGTTTCTTTCATCACATATTTTGGAATATAACATTTGCAATTGCTGAGGGTTTTGTTTTACTTATAACTTTATATAACTTCATTATAACATAATTGTAAACCTGATTTCTTTGTTCTAATGGTCTGAGTTGGGACCATAACAGTGGAAATCTTTTGAAGAATTTTTAATTTTCTCATTTATTCTAGCATTTCACTATCCAATACGATGTTTATTCCAGGATTTTGGTTGATTTCATTAATCAGATAAATATCTTCTCTCTTCCAGTACTTCTAAAATTTCTCTGGTCAGGTATGGCATTATTTTGTAAGGGATAATTTTACAGTATCTATTAAAATGTTATTTTCTTTTTAAAAGTCAATTCCTTTAGGAAACTACAGTGATAGGTTTTTCTAATGTTGAACTATCCTTACACTTCTTGGTAAACCCTAATTGGTTGTGTCAGTCTTTTTTTACATTGTAGGATTTGTTTCTCTGCCATTTTAGTATATTTACCGTTAGGCTAATAAGTAGGATTTAGTTGTTTAGTTGTTTTAATTGTTCTTGTTGTTTTTAACTAAACAAATGCTTTGCTAACTTTCTACCTTTTCATCTATTTCTGGACCCATTGATTAAACACTGGGATTATACAGCAAATTAATTTTGGTAAAAATTTTAATAATACCTCAAAGGTATGGTGTCTTTGAGATAATTTTTTGTCTAACTTTTCGATTGTTGTGATTTTGGTTTCTTTTTATTTTTTAACTTGCTTTGTTTAGATTTTGATAAACTGTATTTTCCTAAACATCTATTTTATCTAGATTTCCAAATCTTGAAATATTTGTGTATTTGTGTTTGTGTATGTATATACATTTTTGTAAACATGGACTATATGTTTTTTAAATGTTTTGCAGTGTAATATTTATTTTTACTGAAATTAATGACTTTTAACTTAATCTGAACTACATATGATTGTCTGCCTCAGAAATATTGTGGATATAGTACTAGCCATTACTGATTAGGCCTACATTTTTATTACACCAATTTGTGTAATACTTTCCTTTGTCTTTTTTTCTTAGGTTTATTTGGCTGAATTTTTCCTAGGTTCTTGATTTGCACACATACTTTTTAAATTTTAGCCTTCCTTGTTCCCATTTAAGGCTAAGAATTATTTTTTGAGGACACTTTGGCTAAGAAGTATTTTCAATTTATAGTGTTACCAATATCTTTAATTCTGAAATCTAATTTCAGATGTGACTTATTATTAACCCAAGAGATCATGATAAATTATTAAATTTGTGTACAGGCAACAAAAACAAAAATAGACAAATGGAATTTAATTAAACTAAAAAGCTTCTGTATGCCAAAAAAAAAAAAAAAAAAATCAACAGAGTAAAATGACAACTTGCAGAATGGGAGAAAATATGTGTAAACTATGCATCCAACAAGGAATGAATATCTAGAATTTATAAGGAACTCAGACTACTAACAACAGCAAAAATAATCTCATCAAAAACTGGGCTAAGGATATCAATAGACATTTTTCAAAAGATGGCAAACAGGCCGGGCACAGTGGCTCAGGCCTATAATCCCAGCACTTTGGGAGGCTGAGGCAGGCGGATCACCTGAGGTCAGGAATTGGAGACCGGCCTGGCCAACATATAGTGAAACCTCGTCTCTGCTAGATATTTGTGAAATTTTCTTTTTTTTTTTTTTTTAAATTTATTTATTATTATTATACTTTAAGTTGTAGGGTACATGTGCATAACATGCAGGTTTGTTACATATGTATACTTGTGCCATGTTGGTCTGCTGCACCCATCAACTCGTCATTTACATCAGGTATAACTCCCAATGCAAGCCCTCCCCCCTCCCCCCTCCCCATGATAGGCCCCGGTGTGTGATGTTCCCCTTCCTGAGTCCAAGTGATCTCATTGTTCAGTTCCCACCTATGAGTGAGAACATACGGTGTTTGGTTTTCTGTTCTTGTGATAGTTTGCTAAGAATGATGGTTTCCAGCTGCATCCATGTCCCTACAAAGGACACAAACTCATCCTTTTTTTATGGCTGCATAGTATTCCATGGGTAT